>NC_053158.1:151677098-151902098 GCF_016835505.1 Polypterus senegalus
TATCTATCTATCTATCTATCTATCTATCTATCTATCTATCTATCTATCTATCTAATCATAATTGATTAATATTCTTCTCCTTCTTCTTTCGGCTGCTCCCATTAGGGGTTGCCACAGCGGATCATCTGTCCGCATATGGATTTGGCAAAATGTTACACGGCACAAATGATGCCCTTCCTGACGTAACACTCCCCATTTATCCGGGCTTGGTACCAGCACGAAGAAACACGCTGGTTTGTGCATCCTCTGTGGCTGGGTTATAAATGATGATTATTGCATTATATTATAATTGTGATTATTAACTTGGATTAATAAGACAACAATGATACACTGTACATATTGTATGCACATCTTGATAGTTCTGTTGTACAGGAGTGTGTAAGATTTAAATGTAACAATATATAGCAAGCTAATAGTGACACACTGTTACATGCTGCTGCCCTTGTGTCAATTATATAATGTGCTAGAATACAAATACGACATCATCAAATTAAAAAGAAACATTATTGTCTAAATACTAAATAAAGGAGGGTTGCTATATGCATACACAATATTTGTACATTATCATATATAAGATACAGCAATTTTGCAACAGTGTAGCCACCATTTACATTTAAATGGCACAAGATGTTTACTTATCCCTAAGTGGGGCCAAGAAAGGTCGTTCCCACTCTTGATGTTTATCCCGTTATTTGTAATCTTGCAGACTTGCTGCTTCTCCTGCAAGCCGCAGACAACCAGTGTGACTCTCAGTCCTTGAGCAACTACGTCTTATGGTGAGCGGCTGGGGGTGGTACCTAGCCGGGACACCCAGAAGGATCGGAGGAGGGATTACACCTCCTCCAGACCACAAGGGGGCGACCATCCTGGTGGCTTTGGGGACCATGGGAACGGAACTTGGAAGCTCAACCCTATAGGGGCTCGTGGTCACCGCCAGGGGGCGCCCCGATGCCTGATGAGCCCTGCACAGCCAGCACTTCCGCCACACCAGGGAGTGCTGGCAGGAGCTCGTTGGGAGGCACCTGGAGCACATCCGGGTGGATATAAAAGGGTTCACCTCCCTCCATTCGATGGCTGGAGTCGGGTGAGGAGAAGGACAGAGCTTGGAGTAGAGGAGTGGAGGCTGACTTGAAGAGAGAAAGGCATTGTGAGAGGCCTGGACATTGGGGGTGAAAGTGGGTTGTGTGCTGTGTCACTTGTAAAATAGTACTGTGTAAATAAATGTGTGTGGTGCTTAAAACGATGTCTACCTGTCTGTGTCTGGGCCATATCCCTCAGTCTTCATTCTTGAGGAAAATCTACTGTTTACAAACACCTGCTTCTCGGGATGAATCCCTCATCGATATAATGAACTGTTGTGTTCAAGCGTGTTTCCATCGTTCGTATCAGGGTGTACAAAGCACCATTTGTTTGAGAACCATTTAAACTTCTGTCAGATATTTGGACTAAAGTAAAGGCAATGCAACTTTGGAAAAACTGTGGGAGTTGATGGCATGTGTCTTACCCTTGGAGCAGAATCATTTTTTAAATCCTTCATTATGCACATTTGTAATCAGAGCCTTGTCTTTTTATAAATAAAACAGTGCGTGCTATTATTTGATTTTCCTTTTGACGGCCTGCTGGATATAAATACTCTTTATAGTGTAAGCAGGTAATGTCTGCTGCTTATCTAACATTAACTAGGATTTGGTGCTGATTGCTTAGTCTTCATTCCCAGTATTCACACGTAGTCTAAGCCAACTACAGTATGTGGTTACATTTTAGATGGCTGTAGAAATGTTTAAGTGTCATACCGTAACAGTTTGCCAAATAAATATTTTTGATCAGCATCATCACTATTGAAAAAAATATAATGCTGTTATCTTTGTTTTGGCACTAAAACAGTGTTAGGTGGTTTAGGTTTAGTGTTACTAGTACTGTATGTCTCACGTGGATCAGACTCCTACAAATGCTTTCAGCACAGTCACCAATAATTATTCATGTGATTCGAGTGCTTCTAATTTGCTCGCAAACTGTCTCTGACTGGTTACAACTCTCAGTTGCTGTTTTAAAGCACTTTGTAACTGGGAAAACTGGGATCACGGACAAAGCGTGAGTACTTAACAGAATGCAGTAATTTACACTTTCACACAGTATTGTATATCACTGCATGATTATTATACGATTAATTGTGCCATTCTAACTAGACATCTCTTTGAAAAGCAATTTCACATTCAGTAGGCAAAGAGGTTAAAAGATGTCAGTGCACCCCAAGTGAAGCTCCTGTGAAATCTACAGTTCTCAATTCTTGTTTAGGAAGGGTAAGAGGAACATTGCACAAATAATATTATAAACACTAAAGTTCACACCTCATTTATACCGTATGTTGAATGAACTCAAGGAGGATTTTGGGGTGCAGATTGCAGCGGAAAGACAGTCAGACCAATAATGCAGCACCCCAACCATTACACATATGCCTCCTGTTCTGTGGTTTCAGAATTTTAAAAATAGTAACCAAGAAAAATAAGAGACTATACCAATGTCTTAAATATAAGAAAAAGAAACAAAAATGTATTTATATACAACACATTTAATAAAAAGTGTTTTATAAGATGAAGAAGAAGAAAGTGTTATAAATAAATACATAAAAATAGACTAAGCAGATCAAAGGAGTAAAACCATATGAATCCCTATTGGAATTAAGCGTTACATACACACAGTTTTAAGTCCCCACAGGTTGAAATTATAAAAGTCAGTTCAATGTCCAGATAGAGGAGGAAACTAAAAACTCTAGCAAGCGGGACCCTGAAGAAAGTAAACTTCTTCCAAGACACTCTACAGCATATAAATGTCATAAAGTGATTCAGTGCTGTTCCATTGCACCATCCAAGGAGGTTTAATGCAGCAGGTCTCATCAGTGGTTTTAATAATTCATTACATTTATATAGATAGCACGTTTCTCAGTACTCAAAGCGCTATCCACACAGGGAGGAACCGGAAAGCGAACCCACAATCGTCCACAGTCTCCTTACTGCAAAGCAGCAGCACTACCACTGCACCACCTGTGAGGACTTTTGGAGCTTCCACATCCTTCTCAAAATCAAAGCAACTGCAGAGTACTTGGATCAGGTGATGTGAGCTCAAAGAAAGAATATAAAAATGAAAAAGAAAAGCAGTCAAATGAGACCACACAAAGTAAAGAATATCAGGAACCTGCGGTGGGAGTCAAGTCTGCCTTGTATGATTCTCTTACCGATCTAAAGTTCCTCGCAAGAAACACACCACGTGATGGAGGTAAATATGAGGATACTTGCATACCTTCTTAAAAATAAGTGTATACAGCATTACTTTTGTTTATTTCCACTGAGTTATCTGAAGACTGTGAATCCAAATGCTGTGGCAGATTCAACCTTAAAAAATGGACAGAGCAAGAAAAGAAAACACAACCAAGCAAATACATTGCCTGCATTTCATGTACGGGGCTTTTACAAGCTAAGAAATGTTCTTAAAGGCTCACCGCAGCAACACCCTAGTAAATAAGATGGCAATATTTTGATATTGCTAGCAGAGTGGCTTTAAATATATAATAGCTGGAAAATTAATTATTGTCCTGGTTAAAGGAAACAAAACCTTTTTAACTACTCTGTAAGGGTTTTACTGTTTGTACTGGTTACATACAGCAAATGTAAAGTGTTGTTGCTTCCTTGCAGCTAAGAGCACAGATAACTATAAAAGAAAATGCAATAAAAATAAATTTCAAGGAGACAAAAATGATTATTAATATCAAGGAGTGAAGCGTGAATGCACAGTGATAAATCCTCACCTGTAAAAGAGAGCAAATCTGAAAGTTCAAGTGTAATTGATAGTTACAGCACTGGGACTGTAATGGCATTCGGAGGAATGCTGCCGAAGAGTGATTACATCCCTGAAGAAAGTCCATCAAAGTGAATGATGGCCTTGAAGATGTACAGTATAGCAATCATAACTAGTAATTGACTGTGCCCTAAGATATATTACACGTCAGGTGAGTCTGAGTCAACACTGACCCTCTGCTTGGTGAAATTGCCACCAGTAAAATTAAGTTGAAGCTGATTTTAAAACAAATATTCCTATCTCAATATCCACTAGATATGTGTGTATACAGTATATGGAGATATATATATATATATATAGTTATAAATAAAGCAAATGAGACAGATTTAAGGGTTGGGGAGTTGTTCCAGTAATTAGCAACAAGGTCAAGAGTATAACAAAAAGTTCAATACATTTGACAAAAACACAGGGGTCAGGAGGCTTTTTATAGAGGGACAAAGCAAAATAACGGAAGTGACGAAGCGGGATGGAGCCATAGATGATGCCAGGAGTGGAGGAACAGAACTGAAGTCGTCAGGATGGGACTGTGGTATAGCGGGTCCACAGCTCCTGTCAAAGGGACACTTTTAAATAAATAATCACCGCGCTTGCGGCTTAGCGAGGGGGCATGGTAGTGTGGATGAAGCGGTTCTGGGGCGATTCGCGGTGTGGGCGTTTCTCACCTAAGTGCACAGGTGAGAAACTGTCTACATCCGTGATTGCTCCTGTGGCCGCTGATTTGCCGCAGCTGCCATGCCCTCTAGTTAAATGGAAGCACGAGTCGGTTAGAAAAAAGGAATAGAAATGAAGGAAAGAGAGAAACGGAGGTTGCAGAAAAAGGCAGGAAGCAGTCAGGAGAGAGAGAGAGAGAGAAAGCCGGTGCAGGAGAGCAAGCAAGTGAAGGCTCGCATGCAGCTGTGCAGGCAGCCTGGGTGTTTGGCCGACACCCAGGGCGTAGTAGTTGTGGTCGCTCCCGCAGAGTTTGTTTTTATGAAGGACAGGAGTGACTGGAAGGCGAGTGACTGGCTGCGGAAGGCAGCGGGAGTCGGGACTTGGGATGTGGTGTCCCCAGCATGAGATCCCTGGTCGTTGGGGAATTCCCAAGTCGCTGTCTGGAGGACCCTACCGGAGCCAGGGATCGGTAAGGCGATCCGAACAGCTGAAGCAGGTAGTTAGAAGGTCAGCTGCAAGTAGGGTGACTCCCCTGGTGCATAACCTGGATGGGAGAAGCAGGGGAGTCACAAGTAAAAGAAGACACCGGGCTTTGTGTTTGACACTTTTGCACCATCCCCTTGCTATGTTGTTGCTTCACTGCCTAGCTCATCGGTAGCATTACCGACGGTGACGGGTTCAAGGGCTCCCGGACAGCAGATGGGAGCATGTAGCAAACCCGCACCGTCACAGGGACCGGAAGTGAGGTGATTCCCTGGGCCAGAACGGAGCGTTTTCTTTGTGGTGAGGATTGTGCTGGAGGTCTTTTTATTCGGGCGTCTTTCTGTAGATGAAAAGAAGAGAAAAACATTAATACTGTGATCTGGATCCCCATTTCTTGTTGTTTCACTCACGATAGAGCCAGCTGACTGTCCCCTAATCGTGTGTGTGTGACACGAGATATATATACAGTATATGTATGTGTGTATGCAGTATGTACAGTATGTGTGCACCAGTATACTGTGTAAATATGGTATGAATGTATACAACATCACCCATTTGCTACTGTAGCATTACAGTCATTATAACGTATTGTCAGAAACTCCACACAGAGCCATAGCAAGGTTTGGGGGGCAGCCACCCGTATAATTGGTATCCTAAATGCAAAATCGTGAATATATTACGCAGCACTGATGTGCACAAAACCAAGTCCAAAACAGAACTGAGGGAATAAGGAAAAGGTGGAGGCTTTTAAATGGGAAGACAGGAAGTGAAGTCAGTTGGGTCGGGCTCATAAGGGTCTTCTGCCATAGGCTCGAGCCCGGACGTGACATTAAAGGAGCCGGAGCCGACAAGGTCTTCCTTCATAGGCTCGGACCAAGAAGTGACGTCAACAGGGCCAGGTGGAATCTTCCGTGGATGGTCTGCAGGAAAGCGAGAAAAAGAATCAGTAAACTCTGCCACATCCCGGTCTGACTTGGAATTGCCCTTACTCAAGCCCTTTAGCTCCCTCCGATTCGCACGTGTATGACAGTATCCACACAATATTGGCCACAAGGCAAATCACAATTGGTGATACATCGGGGCACACTCTATCACACAAACACACACATCCATTGACTCACACCACTAAGTTATAATTGCCACTTAGTGTTCTAGGTGGTTCTTTCTGACAGGGGAGGAAGCTAGTGCAAGAAAGGGTAGGACGTGTAGACATCTAACAGCGCGCCACTGGGCCAGGGTTTGAAGCCGTGAAGCAGTCAGGTAAACATAAAGTTGTTATACCACCCTGTACACTCACTGAGCAAATTATTAGCAACACTCTATGAGTACTGGGTAGGGCCTCTTTTTGTATCAAAACATCTTCGACTTTTCAAGATTTTGGAAACATACATTTGAGATTCTGATACATGTTGACATGATTGTATTATGTACTTTCTGCAGATTTGTCAGCTGCACATTCATATTGTGAATCTCCCGTTCTATCACATCCTAATGGTGTTCTTTTGGATTCTGATCCAGTGACTGTGAAGGTCACAGAAGAACACTGGACTCATTGTCATAATCATGAAACCTGTTTGAGAAGTTTGCTTTGTAACATGGTGCATTATCATGCTGGAAGTAGCCATTAGAAAATGGGTGAATTGTGGTCTGCAATGATATTCAATTAGACCGAGGCATTCAAGTGATGACTGATTGGTATTAACGGGCCCAAAGTATGCCAAGAAAACATTCCCTGCAGCATTGCACCACCACCTGCCTGGACTATTGACACACGGTAGGTTGGGTGCCTGGATTTGTGCTGTTGGCACCAAACTGTGACCCTACCATCTGTGAGCCTCAGTAGAAATTGAAATTCATTAGACCAGGCTACATGTTACTGTTTTAGCTGCTCAGTTTTGTTGAGCCTGTGCCCACTGCAGCCGCAGCTTTCTGTTCTTAACTTACAGGAGGGGAACTTGAGGTGGTCTGCTATTGTAGCCCCTGTCAAGGGTCAATGTGTTCTTCATTCCAAGATGCTTTTCTGCTCGCAGTTGTACAGAGTGGTTATCTGAGTTATCATAGCCTTTCTGTCAGCTCGAACCAGTCTAACCCAAACCTCCCATATCAAAAAGGTGTTTTTTTTTTAGTTTTTTTGCCCCATTCTGAGTAAACTTTAGAGATTATTATGGGAGAAAATCCCAGGAGATCAGCAGGTACAGAAATACTCAAACCAGCCCATTTGGCACCAGTAATCATGTCATGGTCGAAATCACTGACATTTTTTCCCATTCTGGTGTGAAGATTAACTGAAGTTGCATCTGCCTGATTTTATGCACTGTGCTGCTGCCACTTGATTGGCTGATTAGAAAATTATGTATTCCTAATAATTGCCTTAGTAAGTGTAGATGTGTGTGTCTGAGACAGACCACGTTTTATTTAGTTTATTTCTGTTAAAACAACACTTTTAGAAGAGGAAACTAAAACTTGGTTTACAGTGCATCTGGAAAGTATTCACAGTGCATCACTTTTTCCACATTTTGTTATGTTACAGCCTTATTCCAAAATGGATTAAATTTATTTGTTTCTTCAGAATTCTACACACAACACCCCATAATGACAACATGAAAAAAGTTTACTTGAGGTTTTTGCAAATTTATTAAAAATAAAAAAACTGAGAAATCACATGTACATAAGTATTCACAGCCTTTGCCATGAAGCTCAAAATTGAGCTCAGGTGCATCCTGTTTCCCCTGATCATCCTTGAGATGTTTCTGCAGCTTAACTGGAGTCCACCTGTGGTAAATTCAGTTGATTGGACATGATTTGGAAAGGCACACACCTGTCTATATAAGGTCCCACAGTTGACAGTTCACGTCAGAGCACAAACCAAGCATGAAGTCAAAGGAATTGTCTGTAGACCTCCGAGACAGGATTGTCTCGAGACACAAATCTGGGGAAGGTTACAGAAAAATTTCTGCAGCTGTGAAGGTCCCAATGAGCACAGTGGCCTCCATCATCTGTAAGTGGAAGAAGTTCGAAACCACCAGGACTCTTTCAAGAGCTGGCGGGCCATCTAAACTGAGTGATCGGGGGAGAAGGGCCTTAGTCAGGGAGGTGAACAAGAACACGATGGTCACTCTGTCAGAGCTCCAGAGGTCCTCTGTGGAGAGAGGAGAACCTTCCAGAAGGACAACCATCTCTGTAGCAATCCAACAAACAAGCCTGTATGGTAGAGTGGCCAGAAGGAAGCCACTCCTTAGTAAAAGGCACATTGCAGCCCGCCTGGAGTTTGCCAAAAGGCACCTGAAGGACTCTTAGGCCATGAGAAACAAAATTCTCTGGTCTGATGAGACAAAGATTGAACTCTTTGGTGTGAATGCCAGGCATCACGTGTGGAGGAAACCAGGCACCGCTCATCACCAGGCCAATACCATCCCTACGGTGAAGCATGGTGGTGGCAGCATCATGCTGTGGGGATGTTTTTCAGTGGCAGGAACTGGGAGACTAGTCAGGATAAAGGGAAAGATGACTGCAGCAATGTACAGAGACATCCTGGATGAAAACCTGCTCCAGAGCGCTCTTGACCTCAGACTGGGGCGACGGTTCATCTTTCAGCAGGACAACGACCCTAAGCACACAGCCAAGATATCAATGGAGTGGCTTCAGGACAACTCTGTGAATGTCCTTGAGTGGCCCAGCCAGAGCCCAGACTTGAATCCGATTGAACATCTCTGGAGAGATCTTAAAATGGCTGTGCACCGACGCTTCCCATCCAACCTGATGGAGCTTGAGAGGTGCTGCAAAGAGGAATGGGCGAAACTGGCCAAGGATAGGTGTGCCAAGCTTGTGGCATCATATTCAAAAAGACTTGAGGCTGTAATTGCTGCCAAAGGTGCATCAACAAAGTATTGAGCAAAGGCTGTGAATACTTATGTACATGTGATTTCTCAGTTTTTATATTTTTAATAAATTTGCAAAAACCTCAAGTAAACTTCTTTCACGTTGTCATTATGGGGTGTTGTGTGTAGAATTCTGAGGAAAAAAATGAATTGAATCCATTTTGGAATAAGGCTGTAACATGATGATGCGCTGTGAATACTTTCCGGATGCACTGTATACTTTAGACCTGCCTCTCAGGTTTAACACTTAAAGCCCTCCTGCTCATTTGTTCTTTTTTTCTTAAAAAATAAAAGAAAATATTGTTGGAAAAGCCTTTTGTTAGAAGTGAATGAGACTCTTCATTCAGCGGTGGTGCTTATGGAATAGAAAAGCACAGCTGACTGGCCTTATTGCTTTGTGTAAAGCTACAAGCATTATTAAGGTTTATAGGGTCCTTACTGTCACTGTAGAAAGTACAATGAAATTCTTACTCGATGTACCATACAAATCAACAATGCAACACGTCGCCATTTTGCCATGCCAAGATCAGTGACTGTAACAACATTTCCTTCAAATCTCTGTCTCCCATCCCTGAAAAGTCTCAGAACATATTTACTGTATATTTAATGTATAAATATACATATTTAAGTAAAAATGAAATGCAATGGAGATTGCAGAAATAATAAGAGGTGACAATATTTCAATGTTTCACAGCAGTATGACTCTGAATATTCAAAGTTACCTGTTAAAGACAGTAAATAGAATACATTTAAAACTATTCAATATTTCCTCTCTCTTGCTCTATATGTACCTTCAGCATGCCTTCTGTGTCGCTCCTCCGTAACCTTGTGTGTCTCAGGCTCACTTGCCCAGCACTTCCTCTCTCGATTGTGTTCCCATGAAGCCTGCTTCTCAGACTCTGTTATTTTGAGGTGCTTTGCTCTCCTCCTTTTCCATTTTGTGGACAGGCCATCATTACCCAGCATGAAAACATCATTTGTATTCCTGCAAAAATTTCCATCTGTGAAGCAACTCGGACTGCCCCTTGTTACTGTTTAGCAATGTTTTTGTAAAATCTGGAAGTGAACATCACACCCATAAAGTATTGTGTCCCTACCACGGATTCCCCAAAGCCAAATTGACTAATCAGTTTGCTCAGAGGGACTGCACATACACACACATAGACAGTAAAGTTTTATGACATAGTAGGTAACACAGCAACATTTGTCATGCAAGTCTACTGTAACTTAGTGATACAGTGGATTGATGTTGGCCTACCCTCTGTGTGTAGCAGGTCCTTACTAAAATCGAGTGGTAAGTCCATTTTGAAAATAAAAGAATGAGCTAAATCAATCACCCTCTGGTGCTATGAACAGTGAGTATAACAAGCTTTCATCAGAACCTGAACAATCTCAGACATATTCATCATTAGCAGACAAACAAATTAAGGACTAGTACTATATATTACACATGGTACGGTGTACCTCTTTTGGATAAGTTTGGTGTTTCTCAAGAGGATACTGGAACAAGCAGAGGCAGCTGGTGACCTATAAACAGGGGAGTATACTGAAGAACGTGATACCAAAAGCCAACTACACCCAGAGGAGCGTCATCGATGGCAATTACTGACAATGGAAGGACGGGCAACTAAAGAACATCACTCTTATAAGAAGAAATGATGAATGACCCAATCAGTGCATGGATCAATATCTGGATATGCTTTAGAAACTGTTACATGCTACTGGCACTGGCAATTGGAAGGTTGCCGTTTTGAATCCCATAAATGGCAATAGGGACTCTGCTCTGTTGGGCCCTTGAGCAAGGCCTTTAACCTGCAATTGCTGAGCGCTTTGAGTAGTGAGAAAAGCACTATATAAATACAAAGAATTAAAAGTAAATACATTTTAAGATTAACTCAATAGAATTTAATAGGCAAGGGTAGACGTGTATTTGTAAAGACACATTGCTCCAGCGAGACAGAGAGAAAGACAGAGAGGCTTTGACAAGACAGCAGGCATCAGCCTCCCAGCAGGCCGCAAGCCAAGATTCAAAGCAGAGGAGAGTGACAGGAGGGCCCCAGGCCACCTCCTGCATTTGGATGTCTGTCTTGGCTTTGGCTTCGGTGCGTTCTTTCAGGAAGTACCCTTGAAATATTTAACTACTCTTGTTGATGAAGTGCAAAGCTTTACTGGAGTTTGTGAGGACTGTAATGCTTAACTCTTTTGATCACAGCTGAATTATGGGATGTATGCTCTCATTACTCCATCTTGGGCACTGTGGGAGGGCACACTCTTATAAACACCTCGTTCAGGGTGACGAGTCCCGAGAGGTGTAACTGAGTGTGGGCCAAGAGGGGAAAAGGGAGGTTGCCCTGCTGTCCCAATAAGGTGCTGTCCTTCTTGTAAACAGACTGGCAGATTTTAGCAGGGACAGGCTGGCAGAAGACTCATATTTAGCCCAGAATCGAAAAGCACACAACTTTAATCCACAATATGAACGTAGTGTGTTAGCTTGGATTTGGTCTCTAGATTATAGACTGATAATATTTTAAACCTGAATCCCAAAGCCTCCTACAAACTACTCACACTTTGTTTGCTGTTAGACAGGACACAGCCACCTTCTGGTGTTTTGATCATCGGCATTGAACTGCTCAGTGTAAGTGAACAGAATGTTATGAATATTAGGAGTATTGTAGGAGGCACTTGCAAGAAATATTTCCCTTTATATGGTATATGTTTATCTGTACCTCTAACCTAGATAATGTAAGGACTTCAGAAGATTTGGGGTTTTAAAATAAATGTGAATTAAAGTTAATTATTTCACTGGCAAATCAACCAAATTTACATACTGCATTTAAGAGTATGGATTATGAAAACATTCAAACATCTGTTCCTACTAAATTTAATTCTCCTCCAGGGGAGTATATTTCCACCATGGTGAGCAGAACTAACCCATTTAAAAGGAATATTGCATTTATGGTATGATGCTGACAGTTACGGGAACAATTATCCTGGGCCCTGAGTTTGTGGAGGGCCTAAGACAGTCTGTGCAGAAACAAATTGTTTTTGTAACGACTAACAATATCAGCAAGAGTGGCACAGAATCAGAGTGGGGCCACAGAGGACGGTCATGCATAATAACTTGAACCAAGCAAGCAATTGTGCAGATTAGCTTTCTGCTTAGCACCTCACTGCCCACCACAGAATTAAAGTGACATCTCATCTGTGACGGTCCGAGTCGGCTGCATGATCCCTGGTTGCTTCCGTTGTGGAAGAATAATTTCAGGGTAACACAGCGTTCATCTTTAAGAAATAGAATAAAGGGTTAATAAATGTCAGAAACAATATAAAGATCAAGTGAACAACAAAATGTACACTGAAATATAAAATTGGTTTAGGAAAAATACTGAGATGGTCAAGTAAATAAAGAATGTACCAGAAGAAAGGTTGATGTAATATACAAAATGAACTGGAGGATGACTAAGAAATCAGCAGATGTACTATAAGCAACGAGAATGGACAGTTGTTATAAGCATAGAAATTTCAAGGGTGGCGTCTCATCTCAAAAGGCATAAGAAGAACCAGAATATAATATAATAGTCTTTTATTTTATATAAATCATTTGGGTGTAAACCAATGAACCAACCAGAGTAAAATGTATACATTGATTGACACTGTATGTGAATTCAGTAGTTTATTTTATTCTTTGTTTCTCTAACCTTTCTGACCATGCTGATATGCTGTAACAGACTGCTTTTGAATGCTCCATCCAAGGCATTTTGCCGAGGAGTCATTAAAAGATACAATGAGCAGCTTTTCTCCTACCTGATTGCTGAATGGTCCTGTTAGAGGATGTTTCATTCTTTAATAAGATGTTAAATTTCGACCACACTGTCATCTAAAAAGTCCAACATCAACAGGACTTGCATTGCACTGGCCTCATTGTTAAAAAGAGGCCAGTGCAATGCAAGCACTGCTGGATGTTGGACTTTTTAGGTGACGGCTTGGGGGAGCCAGTGTTCTGTGAGGGCTACATCTGCAGGAGATGCCAGCTGATCCAACACCTCGAGCTCAGGGTCACTGAGGTGGAGGAGTTGGCTGACCTTACATGTAGTAGAGAATTGGTGGACCTGGCCCAGGTGTCCGTTAGAGAGATAGTGTGCACCCCTAAGGTGGCGCTGGAGGATAATTAGAGTTAGGGTTTGCAAGTGTGCCCAAAGTGTGCAGACTGGTGCCCTCACAACTTGGTCTCGTTATAAGCAGTGAAAATCGAATGAATGAATGGTTCACAGTGTTACAAAATACAAACTGAAAAGTACACACTAGTAATGTTTTGCATTTGGGTTAAAATGTTACACATTATTTGTATAAGTTTGGATTGTTTGTATAAGTGGTGGCTATGACGTTAAGGATCAGCATTGGTATCTGGAAGGTTGCTGGTTCAAATCTCACTACTGCCAGAAACGATGGTACTTAGTATTGGGCCCTTGTGCAAGGCCCTTAACCTGAAAATTGCTCCAGGGGTGCTGTACAATGGATGACCTTGCACTCTGACCCCCAAAGGTCATGCATTAATATAGTGTGCCAAATACCAAAGTAATACCAGTAGCAGGGTTGTCAAATGGCAAATACGTTGTAAGGCAAAGACTGAGGCAGAGGAGGCCACAATACCAGACCCCATTACTGTAATGACACTCCCATTTAAGACTATTATAAAATAGTAATTAATGACATTTATGTGACATTTTTCTAACCAAAGTGCTTTACATAGACAGTGAAGAGCCACTTTAACCACAACCAATGTGTAGCATCCATCTGCATGATGCAACGACAGCCATTTTTGCATCAATATGCTCACCGTACATGAGCCATTAGATAGTGAAGGACCGAGAGAAATAGTTAGCTGATGACAGACGGGGTGTGATTAGAGGTCCAGAATACTCCTGACATACATACCTTATCCTCTTTTCAATTCAAAATGCAAATGTACTGATTCATAAAACATAAACTGACAGTCCCAGTCATCTATTTGAAATAATGATACAATTGTATTCATTGGAAAGTTTTAAACAGATTTCACAGGAAGCCATAAATATGAGAAACCGTTTCTTCAAGGGTTAGCGTGTCTCATGCATTTTCAAACTTGTTTAGGAGCTACTAAGTCACAGAACATCTTGTATAGTTTCCTACTTGCATCCAATTTTTAAAGACACAAGAGTTCTGCTCGTAACTAAATCTCATTTGGTGTATTGTAATGTTCTGCTGATTTCGGTCAGCACTTCCCTTCCCCGTCACATCATTTCTAATTAATCGTTGCCGTCTCCCATCTCTCATTGTCTCTAATGGCACTTTATCACAAATGCAAATGCCTCAGTTTCCAAACAAAATTGACGGCTTTCACGGCATGCAGAGGCACAATCTGACCAAATGATAGGATTCACTGGGGAGCTTTTTAAGTGCATGATGAATGGATATTTTACCAGGAGGTTTTCCTGGAGCATAAAGAGAGCAGCAGTGCTCTAAAATGAACTGAAAATGAAGATGGATGGAAGACACAATGGACTAGCTTTGCTTAAATTGCTGAAGCTTACAGGCTGCAAGGACAAAAGGTGAAAGCCCTGGAGTAAGAGCTTAGGCTCTGTAAGTGATGCCCGCTCATTCAGGCTTCATGCCTCGTGTCATGACTTAGTTGTTATACATTTGGGTCTGTCAGTGATGTTAAAATCTCAGCGAGAAATATGGACTTAAATACCTCCTCACAAATGAAAGCTCATGTTTTTAAAGTCCATCGCAGGTTTCACACACACACCCTGAGCTCAGTTTAAAGTCACCAGGTAACCTAAAGTGCATGTTTTAGGGATGCGGTAAGAAAATCCACACAAATATGGAGGAACGTGCAGACTTCACCTCAGCGTGCAGGATTCGCAAAGCAGCAGAGCTCATCACTGCACTACTGTGCTACCTAACATGGAGTGCAAATTCAGCAGACATTAACATATTTTTTCACCCACTATCTTTAAAAACCGTCTTCCCCCAAACTTTTCAAGCAATTACTTTGAATTTTAAGCCTACAATTTCATGCTGAGGACATCATCCATATTAGACATCTTATGGCCCCTTTAGAAAACCTGAAGTATGATTTGTATCGCCTATGCTGTTGTGTTCTGTGTTCCAGGAATATGTTTTTTTGTTTTTAGCAGAAATGTGAGAATATGAAATCTGATACATGTGAATTTGTTTTACACAGAAATTTGGATTCTAAGTGGGACAGATTTTCTGGACACTTAATATTTGCCTTTGCCTTACTTTGTCTTCAATGGGCTCTTCTTTTTTTGCAATATTGGAGCAATTGTGATGTGACAGGCCATTGAGTCCAACAAGTCACTTGATATCTCCAAAAAAAAATGATGATTTGAAGGCCCCCTAAGGTCCTGCAGTCTACCATGTCACTTATTTCTTAGCGTTCTCCTAATGGTTTTGTGAAGTTTCCCCTTAACAAGTTTCTGTCTGTGTCCCTGCATGATTCCTGTTTGTGTTCATCCTCTGCCAACATTTTGGAAGTGTATTTCTGTCGTTTTCAATGTTTTAAGTTTAGTTTCATGAAAGTATTAGGGTCTCAGCCTGCCTTGTGTCGCAATTTCTTGGCTGGACTTCATTTGCTTGTTCTGCTTTGACTGGATTTCCATTCTGACAAGATAGGTTTGGTTCTCGGCAGTGTAAATTTACTCCTGGCCTTCCTGGCTTATGTAACAATTATCACGTTCTATGCATGGATTTTGGTTTATTTTACGTTTTTTTAATATGTAGACAAAAAAATCATAGAATCAGTGGAGTGTTCATTCATCTCTGCAATGTCGGCTACTAATAAAACACTTTAGAGAGGTCTGAGGTGGCTTAGCTGAGACACGTTTCTCTTGATATTACATACACCTGCGAGTCTTTCATATTAACAACATGTCAATCTACCACACTACACAGAGATTAATAACCTTTCATAAGTTTTTTGAAGACCAAAAGAGGCCTTTGTTAAGGTCTTGTTACATGAGAATAAATGAGTAATTGATGTGTTTTTGAAGTACCTAAGCTAAAGTGTTACTGGCAGGTTTTCTATCATTTGAAATTGATGACCTTTCAGGGTGGATTTCAACTTCAGGAGCAAAAACAAGCTCTCAGGGGCTGCACATCCACGTTTCTTCACCTATTATGGCATGTTTTACCAGCATTTGAAATCTAACAACCTCTAACTGTTAGTGACATGGTTTGCTTTTTGCTCAACTGTCAAGAAATGCGGCACAACATTTTGCAGTAACACAATGCAGTTCTTCAGTGAAAATTGTGACACAAACTTTTACCGATGCCTACATCTTCAGCAACTTCATTGACACTTAGGCGATGATTTTAACAAATCAAAGCACACACTTTCTGAATGTGATCATCGTCCTGTTTTGCAAACATATATCCAATCTGAAATGTTGATACCATGTGTATCACTGTGTACGACTTGGATCTTTTTAAAGTTCTCGGTAAATGTTTTTGACAGTTTCACACAGAATTTCATGGAAACATGTTGCTCTTCAAGAACCATATTTCGACTTGAAAAAATCAAAAAAGGCACAGGAGACATCGCTCTACTGCAAGTACTTGATGACAAATTGACGTGACATGATCGAGCAAATAGGGATTTGGTCAAGGGCACCACTACACACCGAGTCAGATCCCTGTTTAAGAAGATTCATTTCTTTTTGGACAGACCTTGTATATTATATTCTCAGGTCAGATCAGGGTGGGGAGCATGACTGACATTACCACACCCACTACATGGCGAAACAGCTCGGGATCCAGGTTGTCGACCACCCAGACAGACACGTGGTCCAATCCCATCCTCTGGAAAAGACTATTTATATGCCTCAGCCAGGTGTTATGTGAGCATCCCCTTGGCCTGATCCAACCAATCGGGTCCTTAACCATGACAATCCTGTGAGCCAGTTCACCCTCTGGGAATGTTGTCACTGGCTGTAGTGCCGTAACTGACGCTCCCTCACAATGCAGATAATGTTCCTCATTCTTGACTCTATAAGCAACCGTTTGTTCGACACAAAGTCAAGCCAGCAGTACAATACAATACAATTTATTTTTGTATAGCCCAAAATCACACAAGAAGTGCCGCAATGGGCTTTAACAGGCCCTGCCTCTTGACAGCCCCCAGCCTTGACCCTCTAAGAAGACCAGAAAAAACTCCCAAAAAACCCTTGTAGGGTAAAAATGGAAGAAACCTTGGGAAAGGCAGTTCAAAGAGAGACCCCTTTCCAGGTAGGTTGGGCGTGCAGTTGGTGTCAAAAAGAAAGGGGTCAATACAACACAGTACAATACACAGAACGGAACAAATCCTCAATACAGTATAAAAATAAAAATATTACAAGAACGGAGCAGAATTTAACAGTAGATGATCCCATAATATGATTTGGATTTGTTCAGAGTCCTGTAGACCTCATCCATCAAGCTGCCTCCCCCATTTGGCCATTCCACAGCTGAGTCGGTGCTGGGCCAGCCAATCTGATGAAAGGATCCCTCTACCCGATGATTCCTGCGATTCTCCATCAGGGATGACTTTACCTTAGGCAGGCAAAACAACTTGTCAGGTGGGCCGTGGCACCAATTGCCACATTTGAGTACTGATAAGAGAAACAGAATAGGTGAGTGTTAGTAACAAATCAGAACTATCATATTACTTATGTTTTAGTGCTAATGATTAACAACAGAGATGCAGTCTGTACAGTTAATCAGCAGCTCTAGTCAGGGTGTGCTAAACTGAAGTAGTGAGTCTTCAGATGGGATTTGAAAGCTGAGACCAAAGGGGCATCTCTTACCCAAAGATTCTCTGAAATGATGCAATACTGAAGGAGTCCAGTCTTCATCTCAGGTCACTGGATAGCGTCCATATCTCGCAACCCTTTGGCAAAACAGAAAGCACCAGGACACTGAAGACTTGGACCTTCGTCCTTTTGTATAGATATTAGGAGCACCAGACACCCCTTTCCAGCAACTTAATGACCCCCCATGCTCTCCCAGTCCATCATCTGATTTCATATGAAGAGTTGCTGCCACGGTAAGTAAACCCCTTGACGAGGTCGACACTCTAACCGCAGACAGACACACTGCTGATGGCTGTGCCCAAGAGGTCATTAAAGGCCTGGATCTTGGTTTTTTTTCAGGACACTAGCAAGTCCAGACACTCAGACTCCTCACTCTGAGTCTCTCGAGAACCCCAATCAGAGGCTCCATTAACTCTGTGAAGATCACAACATCATCAGTAAAGTCAAGATCAGTGAATCTTTCTTCACCAACAGATGCCCACAGTCGTCATATTTAAAGTCTTTTTATGTCCTTATTTATTCAGAGAAACTTTTTTTAATTGAAAATTCCTTTTTGCATTTATTCACTGTTATTTATTATTGGTTAACTTAATTTTCTTTGTTTTTTAATTACCCCGATTAGCACTGTGCAACACAGTAATAATCATCATAACCATTATGTAAATGAAATCAACATATGTATGAATTAATACAACAAAACATAATTGTGAACATCGAAATAAAATAAAAATGGTCTTGTGAGCAAACCAGTGACTTTTTTCCCCAGGGGTGCCCCTGCTGCCACATCATATTTTATTAACACCTTAAATTTCTTCATTTTTCCTGCTTTGCTCAGACCAGCACCAGCTCATTGAGCGTGTGTGTGTATGTTTGTGTATTCTAATGTGACGCCTTCTTCTTGTATTTCAGGTTCTCAGCAGCCAGGCATGCAGCCCTACGGTGGCCCAGGAGGATCGGTCAACCCAATCGCGCCAGCTTTCCAGGTGCAGCCCAAATCTCCACACCTCAATCCTCCTTACCCACCGCCACCTTCTTACTGCAACCAGCCTCCTCCACCCTACGAGCAAGTGGTGACGTCATCTGAGAAGTAAAAAGCTGGGACCTGCAGTGGCTGGGCAACATCTTTCTGTGTTTTGTTTTTAATGATCGTATGATATATGGTGCAGCCTGTTCTTAACCAGGGAGAATGTTTAAAATAAATAAATAAATAAAATCCAGGTGGATTGCCTGGAGTCGCCCAAGTGAACGACTTGAACCTGGCTGTGCAATGTGAAAGAAATCTACTCAAATGGTGTGGGAGGTCAGCGTTGGAGAGGCTTCTTTTCTAATACATTTAGAGTTTTCTTGTGCGGTGTGTTTCCTAGATGTTGGATTAATGCTATTTAGGACTTAAATATGGGACAAGGGTTTACATTGTTATTTTTCCAGTTTATCTTGTTGTTCGTTTTTTCCTTAATATATTATACATGTACAGTTATTCTGGTGTGAAAATTGAAGCTGCAAATTTAACATCAAGTGCCTGGCGAGCAGAGTGCGAGAGAGAGAAGCTAGTAGTTGACCGCGGAGCTGAGACTGAAAGTGCGCTGTGGGTCCTGTGTGTGATATGATGAGGAAGAATTGAGAAGGAATTCACTGGAAACTGTGTAGCTTGACAGATGCAGTTCCCATGTGAGGGACCAGAAAGCCCCTTGGCAGTTCTGTGCATCCTCTGACGTGTGGTCAAGACACACAGAGCCACCCATGGATTTCTTTTTTGTTTCAGTCGAATCACACCTGTAGGACACAACAGTCATTTTGAGGCCTGCATTTCTTACAGGTGTGGAATTATGAGACGATTCCAGAGGTTTACGTCCACTTATCGCAATGCCAAGAGAGCGTATTTACGAGCACAAGCAATATTAGGAAGACTTTGAGGAACACAGAAAATGACTGTCATTTAAGATGTTTCATCTCCTGTTGACTCCTTTGTTTCCTGAATGTTCCTTTATCTATTTTTGGAACGTCGAAGCACAACTCATTAACTAGACCATCTTAACATTCTGAGAGGTACCCAGGACTGTCGAAACTGTTCTGACGTAGTTCACGTGCAAATTGCAGTTCTACACTCTGCCAAACTCGCCGTTTCTGGTTTTCATTCCAGCTGAACAAACTATTCATATCATTTCAGATTTCATTTCTGTTTTTATCTTGTCCAGGAAAGTTTGGTTTAAATTTAAATGGTTAATGGGATTGTGGTAAATTGTAGCACCTCAGAGGTTTCTAATCTAGCTTTATAAATGGTTTGCTCTGGAATGTTTAGTGACAGTGAATCCTACTAAGGCTAGCATCACTCTTGATCTTGTTGCCTCGAGGATATTACATGACTACATTTAACAGAGGATAATGCCAGTCTACATGACTCCCTCACCACTCGTCAGCAAGTTTCATATTTCCTACTGCATCACAGAAGCAGCGCTAGGTTGTCAGCTGATCCACATGGAGCATCTCTGTGGCATGACAAAGGTGAGATGTCAAATAGTTGGCTGATATGACTCCAAAGTTCCATGAACCTCTCTTCTGCGTTCTTAACTTCTGCAGCTTTCATAAGCTGCTGGTTGTCTTTTAAAGTCTGCTCACATGTTGAAAAGTCCATCCCTGCCCAGGGTGCCCTGCGTTGACTGAGTGAGCTAATGATGGATGTGGGCCTAAACAAGCGAGGAGTCATTTGGCTGTTCTGCATTGAGAAACTGGAGCAGTTTGATCCGTATCCAAAAAATGGAATAAGATGTTAAAAGTTAGTGTCTTTTACCTCATGTGTAACTTCAATTAATAATTATTTAATATTTCTTTAGTCACTAGTTTGAAAGGGAGTAAATCATGCTTGGCATGCAACCAGTTTCATGACTTCAGGCATACTTAATCCTACAATAAATGCTACTTTTCATATATGTGTGTGAAAACGAAACAAGGTTGATGTGTCACTGGGGAAAGCTGATGAAATGTACAAACTGTTTGGGTTGTGATAACTGAGAAAACATTTTAATCAGAATTAGATTTTGTTCTACCAAACAAACCATATGTTTCCTAAAAAGCAAAGCAGATACTGCTTATTATAATAATCCAACGGCTTCTTGAGAAATAAAGAAACTGCAAATAAGAAAGCAAATTCTGTTAAAAAGCTCACCTGGAATGAAAACCGCTAACTGGCAAGGGGTTTGGTGGGTTGCAATGGCATAGCGGGTTTTGTTGCAGCGTCATTTGATCATTTCTGTGTGGTGCGCCCCTTCTTACAAAGCATACCAGATTATTGGATGGTAAATTGGAGTTTGAGGTTTAATCATTTTAGGTCTCCCAGCAGGGACTTTATTCTTTCGATTCATTAATTAGTTTTTTTTTCCTTTGTTCATTCTGAGCAATTGGTTTTACGTAGAATTTTTGTGAAGCTGTGCTTGTTTACCTTTATGACCAAAATGCGTTAAAAAAATGAAATAACAATAATCCTTTCACTCTGTGGAAGATCATTCCATTTTTAGAAATGTTTTTAAGAATTGTAAATACTGATAGCTGTAGTATTAATAAGCCATTAAAGAATTTCCTTCCATATGTTTGGTTCATGTACTGTATCTACTGTAAATTGACCCAGTTTTTAAGAAGATGAATAATTGTGGGTTTAAAAGGGGTGATGGGTAATATTTAATCTCTGGCTGAATATTTTCTTTTTTTTTTCTTAATTTTAGTTGTTAACAGTTTCATTTAAGAGGCATTGAATATTTTCAACCAAAGGTGTCAAGAGTGTGTATAAGTATGTGACATCAAAAATGTAAGATAGTAAATTATGACTCGGAACACTGGCAACCATTTTTTTTTCTCAAAAGTCTTCCTTCCTGAGCAGTCTTTGGTGATTATCATAGACAGCTTTAAGATGAAAGCAAATATTATAGCACACTAACTGTATCATGTAGGAGTTTGGTGAAACGTGACATTAATGTTTGTTGAATTTAGTGTGTTTAATCACTTAATGTTATGCACTCATTAGAGTAGATCAACTGAACTACAAATGTTTTCCTGCTGATTTTCATTTACACTCTTCTTTTGGTGTCAAACAACAGTCAGCCTGCAATGGTGGATTCCACTTGCTCAGTTACTGTTTTTTCATGGTGAAACCTTTCATGTACGTGACTGACTGCACCAAGTCCAAATGCGAATGTAGAAAATGTGACTTGCTTGCTTGTGTATGCTTGTGGCATGTTATCAAGCAGCTGGACATAGTTTGGTACTCTGTTGTTAGTAAGACAGTTCTCAAGAACAGGGGTTGCCATCTCCAGTCCTGGAGGACCACCGTGGCTGTAGGTTTTCATGCTAACACTTTTCTTAATGAGTGACCTGTTTTTGCTGCTAATTAACTTCTTTTGAACTGCAGTAGAGTCTCGCTTATCCAACATAAACAGGCCGGCAGAACGTCGGATAAGCGAAAATGTTGGATAATGGGAGGTGTTAAGAAAAAGCCTATTAAAAGTCAAACTATGTTATCATTTTACACATTACGAACCTAATAATCATGTTTTACAACAAAAAAAAACCAGAAAAAATTAACTGAAAAAATGAACTTACAGTTACAGAATTGTCTGACATTAAATACAGTATGTACTGTACTTAAAAAGTTCAGTCCTGTGATGATTTAAAGACATTTTTGATCGTAGTCTGCTTTCCTGACGAGTGCCGTTTCTTCGCTGTCAAGTCTCGCCATCTTTGCAGCATCATTATGTCGATTCCTGTAGCTTCTTCTTGTTGCTCAATGTAATTAATTGCAATTTCTAGAGCCTTAACTCCGTCACTCATATAATCAACATCCGTATGAGCGTATACTGTTTACTACAGCATTGTGACTGCGTGTGTGTGTGTGTGTGTTTATGCTGTGACGTGCGAGTCCCTGTCTTGCACCCGAATACACAAAGCTGAGTCTCAGTACTTTAGCAACACCAGCCTTATTCAGCTTGAAACAGCAACAGCGCAGTTATTTATTTTAGTGGGATCTGCCATTCTCCTATACACAGACACAGCAGTCAGGCAGGCTTGGGGGGAAAGTAACACTGTGCACTGCGTATTTCTAATGTTCCTTGTATCACCCATCGACGGCAGGCACTTATAGCATGTCCACGATCTTTACAAATTTGCTTTTATGGTGAACTGCTACAGCGCTGGGAGACCGCGATTGCTTTGGGACGCTCTTCCGCGTTTTGTCCCATTGGGTGGAAGTTTAGAAGCTCCCTCACACCAGCCATGATTCTTTTTAAAGGTAAAGTGCAGGTTAATTTGCTTTATGTATTGTTGGGGTACAGCCCGGATACAGACAGGTAGACATGTTGTTTCACCACACACCTGGGACGCGCCACTTTGGCACCGCTTCCGAGGCTTTCTCGCCCCTCTGGTCTGCACCGCTCTCGCCTCTACAGTCCTCGCCAGCCGGGGCACCATCCAGTCGCCAGTGGAGCGTCCCCCCACGGAGCAGCCCGTTCCAGGAGGGCAGGTTCCCAACGGGGCAGTTCCAACGGCTCGTCGGGGTTTCAGACCTGCGAAGAAACAAAAGGGAGGGCCAGAAGCGCTGCCTGGACACTCGTACCGGGCGTCCTGTCGATCTCCACACCTGCAGCGCTTGAACCAGATCCTCCCGCCGTCGCTAGCCCTCGACTTGCCTGACCGGTTCCATGCCCGTCCGTTCTTCAATGCCGGGTCTGCTCTCGCAGGCGGCTCCTCCACCTGCCCAGGATTCTCCCTCTGCCTCCGCAGAGGACGGCCATTCCTCGGACGTGTGCACCCAGCAACACGTCCCGTCCTGTTGGAAGAACCGGCATTCTCCCCTAGATTCTTCCTATCACTCTGGGACGCCCTGACGGTCTGAGTCTCCTTATTGTGCAAAAAGAGACTCCTTCCCGTCTGCGTCCCTGTAGAGCGGGGCGAGACTGCCACCGATTCGGGGCGGAGGGCACTAGGACCTCGGGCACTCAACAGCCTGTGTCCTGCTAGCCCTCTCGCTGTCTCTCCCCTCATCACGTGCAAAGCCCCCCGCAACGCATCTACTGTCGGAGAACTGCATACTCGATGCTGATTGTTGTTATCACAGGCAATTTTGGCAGATTCTCACATATATTCTTCACGGGGACGGCTTTGATTACCTTCCCTGCTGCGTCCATCCGGCTGAAGTCTCCAGCGCTGCGCCGATCTGCCCACTGTCACAGCGTCTTCACGGATACGATCTCCTTCACCTCCAGCTCCATCAAACCTTTACAGATGACGCGTATTACCTGCAAAAGCGACTCTGCGGGCTGCAGGCATTCCTCCAGCTCACGCAGAGCCACCGGCAAGCACAAAGGGTTATCCGATGGCTGCCCTACCTTCCAGTGAGGCAGATCCGCTGGCCACCCCCTGCGGGGTCCTTCCTCCGGCCCCATCAGATCCTTCTTCAACACGGGATTGATATTCCTGAGGCCCGCCTCCATCCAATCATCGGGGGCGCACCAGTCACACCAACCAATCCTGTGCCCGCCTCAGGGCGCGACTTCCAGTTCTCGGCCGTTTTGGATCTATTTCTCCTGGTGCGGTGACGTTGTTCCAAGCAGCTTCGCAGCTGCTGCGGCCTATCGAGCTGCAGCGACTCCGTCGACAACAGCCCAAGGATTGGCACGCTGTTGCCACCGATGCGGATCCGGGCAGTCCCTGCCTGCAACACAAAAAGTAAGTGTGCCCCGCAGGGCCGTTCGCCATGGGGCAGGGCACTCACCTCCCGGATCCCGTCTCTCTGGGGCAGCAGGATGTCCTCCGCGACAGCGGGCCTGCAGGAGCCCGCTGCAGTTCGGCAACGTCTTTTCTCGTCATCCCGCACCAGGGGAATATGGTCCGTTGGTGGACCGGTGGCGGTCCGTGAGGTGATTCGCTCCCGCAGGGTCGTGCGTGCGCCGACTGGGCTAACCTGCTGTTCCGGACTGCCCACAAAATTATTTTTTCGGGGTCCCTGCCTTGTATCAGGCAGGAAGTCCCATCTGGGATGCCATTGTGGGGTACAGCCCAGACACAGACAGGTAGACATATTGTTTCACCACACACGTGTTTATTTACAACACTATAATACAAATAAAGTGCACAAACCCAGTGCCGCAGCACCAATCACCCCTTCAAGTCCTGGCCGCACGACAATGCCTTGCTCATTCCTCAGACCGCCTCCACTACTTTCCTCCGAGCTCCGTCCACTTCCACCCGACTCTTGCTATCGACTGGAGGGAGGCCCCTTTTATGTACGCCCGGATGGGTTCCTGGTGCTTCCTGAGGAGCTTCCGAAGCACCAACTGTGTAGCCAGAAGCCCTCCGGGTGTTCCTGCTCCTCTTCCCCCCCCAGCACTTCCTGATGTGGCGGAAGTGCTGGGCTCTAGGTTTCTTTAGGCACTGGGGCCAAGGGCCCCTACAGGGTTGGGCTTCCAAGCCCCTTACCCGAGGCCACCAACAAAACCAACGTGGTTGCCCCCTCATGGTCGGGAGGAGGCACCAGTCCTACTCCGGTACCCTCGGGCATCCCGGCTGGGCTACACCCCCAGCCACCCGTGACAGTGTTTTTACTTTATATTTTGTATTAATCATTTTTATATGAATAGTTTTGGGTTGTGGATCGAATCATCTGAGTTTCCATTATTTCTTATGGGGAAATTCGCATTGATATACTGTACGAGTGCTTTGGACTGCGAGCACGTTACCAGAACGAACTATGCTTGCAAACCGAGGTTCCACTGTAATTAGCTGCGGTAGAGTCGGGAGCAACAAAAAATAAACTACGCTGGCAACTTGCAGTTCTTGTTGCCGATTGATGCGTTTTTTTGTTTTTCTTTTGCGGTGGGACGTCGGATAATATGGAATGTCGGATAAGCGAAGGTAGGATAAGCGAGACTCTACTGTAATTGTAATTGACTTGCTCTTGAAGACTCAGACCCCTTAATTGTTTCTTTTTCCTTAATTAGCAGTCAAACAATAATGAGATACTTAATGAACCAAAACAACTGGTGTCCATCACACAATATCTGAAAAGAAAGGTGAAGGTCTCAGGAATGTTGATCTGCTTAGGTCCACAAAACAGTTGAGCAGAGCTCTTAGAAAAGAGAAAACCAACAATTTCAGAAATGTCTGCTAATACACCACGAGAGCAGCAACAAGCTGCTGAATTAAAGAACGGGTTTAATTAACGCCAAGAATCAGCGCCTAATTAAGCAACTGGTTAGAATGAAATTGGTTGGAGTTTGAGGCCCTGACTCAGTTGGTCTTCTGTTGGTTCACTTACTTCACATTTCATTTCTGTGTAAGGAAAGTAATGAAGCAATTCAGCAGAACGATGAAGAAATTCCGGGGAAGAAATCTTAAGAAAGCAATTCAGTTAAAGTGAATTCACAAGAAGTTAATCAGCAGCACAAACAGGGCAATCATTCAAAAAAAGGGTTAGAATGAAAACCTGTAGTCATGGTGGTCGTCCAGGACCGGAGTTGGCGACCCCTGCTCAAGAACATCCTTGAACGCCTTGACTCCGACCCCACTAGATGTTCAAACTGTTTGTCTTTGATAACGTGTCTGATTTGTAGGCGAACAAAAATGCCCTCCTTAATTCTGGGTTCAGTTATTCATGGAAATATTGGCCTTGAATACCCAATTCATCGCTTTCATTAAACTTTTCATCAGTCTTGGTTTTATATGAAGAATAGACAAAAATATCTTTGTTGGTTCAACAAGTGGTTTATATGGCACACTTTTTTGCTTATTGAGTGTCCATTCATTTTTATCGTAACGCGACTCTTTAGTCGGGCTGGCCCATTCACAAATGAAACATCAGGACTTGCTGCATTTTAATCGGCCACCACAGACCTGCCAGCTGTAGTTGTTGTACTGCACAGTATACCGTATGTACTGTATGCTTACACAAAATTGGATGAGAACAAATATACCAGTATATGACAGGAATGTGGAACGAGGATGTTTGTGATCATCGGGCCAAAGTCCAAGTTATGCCCAAATGTTTCCAGGAGGCAAAACCTTTATTGTCCAGTGAAGCCCAAACTGAGAACAGCCTTACAGGGAAGATCTGCTTATTAGTTTGTCAGAACTGCAGTGATTATAGAGGTGGGTAGACATGCTTATCCATCGTTAAATTCAAATAAATATAATAATATAGTGGCTCCAGGGGGGTGATGCTGAAAACTGGACAAATCACTCTGTATTTCTGGCATTTCTTTTGGGAAGAGAATTTTTTGATATCAACATCAATGTAAGTAAAGCCCAGCTCTTGGCAGTGCATTTGAAGGTTTTATTCTGCGCTGCTTCTTTCATATTCTTTTAGTTTGACAGTTGCTTATCGTTGGGTTGCCCATCCTCATCATATGGCAGCTAGAAATAAAAATCAAACGGCTCATGTGCCCACGAGGATTGGATGAACTGGGTAATGTGCAAATAATAAAACTGATGCTAATTCTGTGTCTTTTCAGTGTTACTGTGCCGCTAGAGTGAACATGCTTTGTTTTCCTAAAACATCAAGTCAGTGTTTAAAGCGAACACACACACTAAACTCCCAACACCGTCTCAAAGGGCCTGCTGTGTGTGAGTGTGTGTTTAAGCAGGCCTGAATTAGCGATTTTCCAATTATGGGCCTTGAACCTACACGTTTTAAAGCGTCCAGCTGAATTCTTTTGCACAAACTACATCAAGTGATGGACTCTTCATATGCAGCCATCAAAGGTGATTTGTTTTTATTATTAAAATGAGAAAAGCCCCTCAGGTGTCTGCTGGCAGCGTAGCACAAAAGAATCACAAGGGCATTCCATGGAAACCAAGTTGTCAGGGATCACCACAAACCTGAATATCACGACATTAACACCTCGAGACAAAAAGTGACAACTCTGAAAATTAACAGGAGAGGAGAAGATTACCAAAAACAGGTATGGCCTCCATTGTCACGTGTCTTATTTAAATGTGCTAATCAACATGGAACATTGTCGCCTCTGCTGCTGACTGGTGTCTGGTGGTTTGTCAGTGACCTTGCTTGCCACATTTTTCCCTGAAAAGTCGCAGTGTGGCCAAATTAGACTTGAGGCCAGCATGATGTCGCAGAGATGGAGCAGCCATGTTGGATGAGGATATCACTGCCCAGTCCCGCATACACAGAACCCTCACTGTAAGTGGACCCCACCTAAGACTCTGCTGCCCCATCTGCCTCACACATCCATAAATGATTTATGGCGTATACATGCATTCACGATGTGTGTACCCGATCAACACACCAGCCGGACTTGTAGCCTCCATGCAGCACTGCAGTATTTTCATTTGTGGGTTACATTGGCGGACCATACTGAGAAAATTACAAAAACACTTTGCTGTTCTGCAGATTCATTGTACGTTCACTGATGGATTAAGCATATTAGGCACCCTGGGTATTCAGTGCTGACCCCATACATTACACGCAATAGGGGTGTTGGTTAGTCTTAGCGATAGGAGCTCAGGAAACACAAAGACAGAAAGGACTCTGAGGATAATTTTATTTCATGGAAGGCACAGTGGTTTGCGCTGCTGCTTCACAACTCAGATCACTATATGGCCACAATAATCGGTCAATGAAAGTTGCCAGACTCCTCCCTGGCCCAGAGCCATTTAAAAGACCAGCACGCCATTATAATCCACTGAAAACTAGTCCAAACTAGGGAATTTAATGCATCTTACAGAGTTTGCTGAAATTCCACAATGTTTCCACATTTTTACCAAACTTGAGGTGAAGCAAAATAAGAGGAGTTCGCTCATCATTAGTCACCGATCTCCACCACCACAATCAGTGAGTATAAAAACTTCTCATCTTCGTCACCTGAAACTGTCATCTTACCTCAGAACTCTCCGTCTTCCTACCTGAAAGATCTCATAGTGCAGTGCGTCGCAGGTGTTTGTGATTCCTCAGGTGGGTTTCATCGTTTCTTCAGCTTGCTTCTACCCGTTGGGGTCTGCAGTTTCATTTGTTGAACTTGAGAACAAGAGCTGTGCCAACGAAAGTCAAAGAAGCCAATATGAGGCTGGAAAACAAGACTCCACTACTTGAGACATCAGTAAAACCGTAGGATTATCAGAATCAACAGTCTGGAATATCACTGAGAAGAAAGAATGCACTGGTGAGCTCAGCAAACACAAAGGGGCTGGTAGGCCAAGAAAGACCTCACTATGGCAGAGAAAACGCCTCAGACACCTGCCTGACAGATCAGAAGCAGTCTTCAGGAGGCAGTGTGTGTGTGTGTGTGTGTGTGTGTGTGTGTGTGTGTGCCACAGACGACGAAACACAAAGGCCACACTGCAAGAGGCAAACCACTAGCTGGCAACAAAAACAGCATGGCCTGATTACTATATGCGAAAAAATACTTAATAGAGCCTGCAGAATTCTGGATAAAAGGTCTAGTGGACAGATGAGACCAAGATGAACCTTCATCAGAGTGATGACAAGAGCAAAGTGTGGAGACAAAAAGGAACTGCCGAAGATCCAAAGCATAACCACCTCATCTGTTAAACACGGTGGTGAGGGTGTTATGGCTTAGACATGTATGGCTGCCACAGACACTGGCACACTTCTCTTCATTGATGATGGGACTGCTGATGGCAGAGGCACGACGAGTTCTGAGGTGTGTAGAAACAACTGCTCAAGTTCCAGTTAATACCTCCAACCTCATTGGA
This sequence comes from Polypterus senegalus, assembly GCF_016835505.1. Lineage (NCBI taxonomy): Eukaryota > Metazoa > Chordata > Cladistia > Polypteriformes > Polypteridae > Polypterus > Polypterus senegalus. Next base: position 151,706,524 of record NC_053158.1, read on the forward strand.
CAGCGCTTCATCCTACAAGAAGATAGCTAATGATCTCAAACATACTGGTAAGGCAACACAGGAGAATGAAGGGGCACAAATTCCCACAGAAACGCTTGAAAATCTTGTGGAAAGCCTTCCAAAAACAGTTAAAGCTCAAAGGGGGACCAACTCCATAGTAAAGTCTATGTATTTGAATGCAATGTCTTTAAAGTCCTTGTTGGTGTAATGGTCAGGTGTTCAATACTTTTGTTCATATTGATATTTTACAGCTGTTAGTGTCTCTAAAACAAAGAAACGAACTGATGTTCTCTTTGTTTCAAATTGGTATACTGATTTAGGAACCCTAGAGGGTTGTTCTTCAATGAAAATAGCTTGGAGGTACAATGATAAGCACAGCTTTATTTATTTACCAGTAACCTCCTACTGCACAATAACGTACAGTGGATACACTTGACTTGAGCATTCCTAGTTTTCATCCTCTTTCCTTGTACGTTTAGCATTCGTTTGCTCAGAGGTTCGTGCACTTGCTGCTTCCTGAGCAGCTCTTCTTTACTCCACCCTAGCAGCCCGCTGCTTCTCTTCTTTCGTCGACATCTTGCCGCGTTAAAACTGATTAAGTTAGTTTTTGTGTTGCAATTACTTAGTATGTTTTCTTTAATTTTTACACTTAAGCTGACACTTAAGTTTTCAATCTGCCTCAAGAATGATTAGCGAAAGTGGTAGGGAATGAGAACGACGCCCATATGCATGCGCCACATGGCCGCCCTGCTGCACGCTGCCAAGAGTTAATCTACACTAATAAAAGGCAAAGCCCGTCCTCCCTCATCACTAATTCTCCAACTTCCCGTGTAGGTAGAAGGCTGAAATTTGCCAGGCCCATTCCTTACTTACAAAAGTTAAGCAGGTTTCATTTCGATATTCTACGGGTAACGGTCATAACGGTCAACAATGTCCACCATGTTGAATATTCTTATTCATGGCCCCATCTTCACGAAATTTGGTAGGCGGCTTCTCTGCGCTAACCAAAACCAATGTACATACTTATTTCAGTGGTATGACACCACTGTCAGCCATATTGAACTTTTCAACGGTCTTTGTTACTTATGGGCCCATCTTCAAGAAATTTGGTACGCGGGTTCCCAACGCTAACTTATATGTACTTACGTACATATATACGTCCATAGCCTGCAGCTCGGTCACCGTGTGAGGCTGTCCGTCGCTCCAGTCTCTACATTCGATTCCTTGCTTCGCCACGAGATTCACGTCTCCCTGCTGATAACTACAGCCTTTTTATTTAATCCACGGCTTCTCCGCTGTTTTATTGTTTATTACGATATAGTTATTGTGTAGATATTTTAGACTTACTTTATATTGTGTTATGAATGTTTAAACTCTCAAAAGCTGGATGTGAAGTTATCGATGAAACTGGTTGTATACTTACAACGCTGCAATGTCTCTTCAACAGAAGTCCTACAAATACTGTCGTAATTGAAACAAACCATGAAACTCAAACCGATTATGACAGCAGCAATCCAAACTGTGAGATTTGAAACAAGATTACTGTTCACATGGCCAACTGTACGTTGCGCATGCTCAAGAGTAAGCTCAGCGCACAGCTTGGTCATATTACAACCGGAGGGCCGAACTCACAATGTGGTATACAAAGAGATCCTTAACAAATAATTATTGGTATATTTTCCCTCAGTTTAAGAAGGTTTAATTTTCTTCTTAATAAAAATTTTAAGGCAGTACTTCGCCGCTGCGAAGCGCGGGTATTTTGCTACAACTACAATAAAATAAAACTAAAGTAAAAAGAGTAATAAAAATCATCACCATGAAAACGGATAGTAGACGTCACGTAGTATATGTGTACCAAATTTCAAGTCAATAGTTCAAACGGTTTGTGAGCTGCAGGTGATTTAAAATCCTGGACAGACAAACGAACAGCCGCGGCAGCGTGTAATAACAAAGAGATTTTATTTTCCTCTTATGTGTATTTAAGGAGTCAGTGGGGTTAAGAACGAGCACCTTCAGTGGGAATGGCTTTTCTCTTTCTATTTGGTCTCTGTTCCTTTCCACTTTTTATGTCCTAAACCGATGTGCCCACTTATTAATGTGTTTTAGATTGCCGCAGTGAAGTTACACCAGAGTCTTGCTAGCTGGTTAAGGTAAGTTATGAAACTTGCTCCTAATTTAGATTCCTGGACGTAGTAAAGCTGTAAGCACCCCCTGTACAGCAATAATTTGCCAACCAGCACTGGGACATGGCTAGTTAGGACATAACAGAGATGAAATATTTGGAGTTCTTGACTTGTTGTTGGGGATTCGTGCCTTGAAGTTCACTAACCCTTGGTTAGTTGTGGTGAGGTCACACTTCCAGGTGGAGAAACCAGGTGGGCACCAGAAAACATCTCAACAGACATCAGAAGTATGAAGGTGGGTGGTGAGCGAGGGTAATGTGGAATTATGCATTTAGACGTAACTCTGAATCTTTTGTTTTTGTAATAGAATGACTAACAATGTGGCACAGCACGTTTGCACGGCTGACTTAGAGCTGCACAGTTAACTTCTCAAATCTTGGATCTGACACTGTTGTAGTTGAGGGTGTATGTGTGGAATCTCTCTGTGTGTCCTAGAGATGGACAGATCAGCTTTAATGAGGGGCTCGAAACTGGCAATAAATGAAAGACTGTGCCTTAAGACAGCCTGGCACCCTAGCCCGTGTTGCTACCTAGCTTTTCTCTGAAGCTGCCAGTATAGTTTCTTTTCCCTTGCAATTCTCTTTTGGAATAAAGCAAATAATATTGGGACAGAAAAATGAATAAAAGAAATGAATGAATTCTGAAATAATGGAAAATCCTGAGGAAAGTTATTAAATATGTTGGACTGAAGTTCATGCAACATAATAAAATAAAAAAAGAATTTAGTTGCTCTTCACAGAGGTAACCAAAAGAAAGCGTGAAACACTAAACTCATAATAAGGCAGGCCAACTCAACTTTAAGCACTGGTGTAAGACAGAATGTGAATAATTCTGTTTGGAAATCATTTAAAGGAAAAATGTGAAACAGTGAACTCTTTATTTATATTTTTCAGAAAAGGAATGGTAAACCAATAGAAATTTACAAAATGTTCCAGTCACAAAAGCAAATCTACAATATGTTGCTTATGCGGAATCGTAAGGTGAAACAAAAATCTGATGCTACTAAACAAAGTTCAAATGAAACTTTAAACCTGCATAATGCCAAGTTTCAGTTGTGGCAAAATGTACTGTTACTTCAAAATTCATTTGAACCTCCTTAGCATTATGTTTACCCCTGGAAAAATAAGCCCAAAAATGTTACCATGTGTAACAGCAAGGTGAATATCAAAATGCCAACGTAAGTACCGTCAATAAGGTATGCCAAGTGTCCACTGCTGTAACGCTGAAGATTTAGGACATGTCCTTTGTGCAGTACGTTTGGAGACAGTCTGATGTTACAATGGCCACAGTAGAAGTGCACTTTGCTAATATTTTTTCTGTTGCTTGCACATGAGAGGGTAGAATATCAGTGCCCTGCCTACACGACGGACACACTGCTTGTGTTATTTCAGGCTGCCACAATGCAAGTCTTAGTAACTTCCACATTACCCTGGCACAAACACTGACAGTTGGCACATTATGAACAGTGCTTAGGGGATTAATGCCTTACTTGTCCTTGCACTTTTTCCTTTTTGTCACACAGCTACAGTTGCACCACAGTGAAGTGTCACATGGCCAATTCACTGGGCATGTCACGGCAGTTTGGTCATAAAGTGCCATGCCATGCAGCAATCAGTCTGACTTTCCATGTCAACGTCTGATGTCCAATTCATACCGTCATCACTATCACTCAATTCGAGCAATGGTTCGGTTTCAGTTTGTTATAAAACTGCCTGTATGGCTTTTTGTTCGCCATCGTGTTTTTTTGTCGGAGGACCTCCACAATCATCAATATTGAAGAGTTAACGTAAAGTAGGTGATAGAATTTTTTTTGCAGCACGTTATTTCACCCACTAGATGGCAGTCTAGTACCGTCCCGAGAGTTAATGGGCTTAACACTGTAAAGTGTATAATTACACGTTACCCCGAGCCTGAGCCTGAGCCTGGTTTACGTGCTGTTACGTAGAATTCTGATTCAGTGTCATGCTAAGGGCTAACACCAAGGAAGTTAAGGAATACAGGCTCCTGTTAAAGGCAGATGACAGCCTTTAAGAAAAGAAAAGAAAAGAAAAAAAGACCCCCTCACTATCACAGATAAACAGGCACACATTTGTCTATTTTCTACTCTGTTACTTTGCATATCTGGGTATACATAAGTTGGAGCCTAACCTTGCAAAACTGCGTCTCAGAGCAAACCCGCTGCTTTTACTTTTCTTACATCTGTACTGTGCAGGTTTTATATAATGTCTTCCACTAAACTGTTTTGCTTTAATGTTTTCATATTGAATGCTTTGTTTTATATTATGTTCATGCTTCATTTGGGACGCTCTATACTGCTGAAAGGAGACATATAATAAAATGGACTAGCTAGTGGTCAAAAGGCAGACAGACAGACTAAGAGATGGATGAAAAGTAACGACATTTTTTCAGGATTAGAAAGCAAAAATCAACAGATAATAGGTAAAGATACACTAGAACACTGGCTGTTCATCCTCCATGATAAAGATCCATGTTAACACTACCTGGTCTTCTTTCATCTCCCTCCTGAATTTGCTTTTTAAGATCAAACTGGAATGTGAGTTGCCAGCACCTGCATACCTGCTCCAAATAAGACCCGAGTCCATTCCAGAGAACATCTATAGTGACTAAGTGACCTGACAGAACATTTTTACAGTGTAGCAAAAAACTGAAATCCTAGGAGAAAACATATGCAAATGGCAGAAACAAACTCCAAAGACTAACTTTTAAATACAAAATGCATTAAAAAATGTCTCATCAAATAGTTACCCGTTACAAAAACAGTTGCTAATTCACTCTTCAGAACTATAAGAATTTAAAATATGTTCATCAGATTCAGTAATTTGTGTATTTAATCAAATAAGAAATTCAGCATATGATAGCAACCACATTTTTATGAAATTGTAATGTTTCTGCTCATTTCTTCAAAGACTTTCGCAATCAGTTTTCTCTGCACTCAAAACCAACCTTTCCTAAGAAAAAACAATAAATCTGGAAATAAACACAATGGAGTCTTGAATCTTGATCAACATCCATCCATTATCCAGCCAGCTATATCCTAAGTACAGGGTCACGGGGGTCTGCTGGAGCCAATCCCAGTCAACACAGGGCACAAGGCAGGAGACAAACCCCGGGCAGAGCGCCAGCCCACCGCAGGGCACACACACACACACACCAAGCACACACGAGGGACAACTTAGAATCGCCAATCCATCTAACCTGCATGTCTTTGGACTGTGGGAGGAAACCTACACAGACACGGGGAGAACATGCAAACTCCACACAGGGAGGACCCGGAAAGTGAGCATATCTATTAAAACTTTCAAAATAAATATTATGGCAAAGCTCATCATAGTATATTGAGGACCCAGGAAAATAAGGGCCATATTCACTCATAAAAACTTTTAAAAAGTTTCTATTATTTATATATCCTACTACAGACCTAAAATGGTTTTGATTGCAATAATATGATGTCACCCCACATTCCTCCACTTTTTCAAGGACACCACTTTAAAAATGAAATATAAGCTTCACCACATACTTAACCTAACCTTTGTAATTTATAATAATGCTATACAGCGCGACACATAAAAGAAAAACAGACTTTAGTGAATTTACATATTTAATTGTTAGGACAATAATATCTATAAAACAACAAAAACAAAAGAGGACAGTTCACGCTTGACTCTAGAATTGAAAGATTAAAAAAAATTATAAAGTGTTTGCCTCAAAACATAGTTAACTACCAGTCAAAATGGTAACAGTCATCACACACTAAATAAAAGATCCTGGAACTTTCCAATGTAAGAATTATTTAGAACCTGTGGTCTGTAAATGCGGAGTATACCGATGCATATCTTTACATTATTTGGGAGTTTTGCACTGATTTCTATTGTAACATAATAATGAAAATATTTAAATTGTTGCATCATTCACTAAATTCATACATCTGTAACAGTCATAAACAGTTTCTTAAAGTACACGCATACTGAGGCTATAAAAATAAGTAGGACTCACCCTAGAGGATCATCAGAAACACGAGTTCACTTCACGAGTCAGGTGGCTATTAATAAATCATTGACTTGCAATCACAGACGCATTCCTTCCGACTTTTTTACTAACCACACTAGAATTACGTATTTATTACATGTTTTTTGGCACCATTTTTGACCAAAATGTGAAATTTAGAATGCTAATGTAATGGATAATAAAAACTTTATTCAACCTTAATTCATCATGTTGTGGATATGATACATGAGAATTAATCTCAGTGTTACATTCAAAAGTTGCAGTAAGTTTCAAGTTCCATGCACATAAATAAACACTTGTATAGATGATGATTTGGTGTTGTGTTCTGACAAACAGTACGAACAAACACCAAACTTGTATCACCATGCACTTACTTCGGATTCACTGAAAGGGTGAATATACAGTAGTCCCAAAACAAACTCAAATGAAAAAAGCAAAACAGATTGGTACTGTCCACAAACACTTCCCTTATAGTATATGACCATATGTTTGAGGCACTAATCTGTATCACAAAGACATTTTCATTCTCCTCTATTCCGCTGCTTGCAAACTTAACAAAGTACTCAGATGTGTCCATGTCAAAGTTCAAATGCTGGGAAGCGAGATGTTTCTGGTTTCAGTATGTCAGAAAGAAAGTAAATTGCTCCAGCCATTCCTGTAAAAAAATCCAAAAGATAAAACAAGAAAGTTAGGAAACATTACTAAAAAATATAACTTGTGTGCACCGAGTTCAGAATACATATATTGGTCGGTGTACTCTGGATTTATTCAAAATATCGCCAGTTGAATACACTCCAATCCATCTATTTTCCAAAGTTGCTTTCTCCCTGTCGTGAAAAAAAAGCAAGTTGAAGATAATATTTTGTGTCAATTTCACTAAGATTGAGTTTCTCTCATTCTGTATATCTTATGTATTTAAATGGCTATCACTTAAATACTTAATACAGCAGCATGACTACCAGAAGTGAATGCCTGAACAACTGTAGGGGATTAGGGGAAAAAAGGCAAACTTTTGGAGCTCACCTAATCATGTATTTTGTAAAATGTCTTCATATGCAATAGATAATATAAAACCATATATTTAGTTAAACTGTGCTGAAAAGATTTTGTTACAGGCCAACAATTATTGCAATACATCATCCAGATATTTTGCAAAAGTTAGTGATAAGTATTGTTTTTATATAGTGCCAGACTCACATACTCATATAAGAGGTTTTCATTATTTTTAATATGTTCTACTTTTTATCATAAAACCAATATCAAAATTATGAAATACCTCAAAGAATTAATGCAGTGAACAAAAAAGTGTGAAATCAAGACTTTTTTATATTTTAAATTATTGAATGAAGTCATATTTTTCCCCTTATGATAGTATTGAACACTCTTGATATCATCTTAACCAGGTTCACAAAACCTGGTTAATTATTTTGTGTTTTATATTTGTAATTTATTCAGATCTATAAACTTCCTAACATCCGGGTACTGTTCAAGCAGCTGCCTTTTTACAGAAGCTCTGTATTTTACTGTTTTTCTTTTCTTTCTGAACTTATTTACTAGTTACTAATCTCTCTATTATAAATAAAATCTTTGGAGGGAGATGAGACGTGATCTTCTGGGAAGACACTTTGACGTCGCGCGACACAAAGCAGTGAGACAAAAGGACAGCTGCTGTACAGACTTTTAAATGATTGATGTGCAGTGCGACAAGCAGAACAAGCAGCTCAGCATTAAGCCAGCAGATGATCCGACTGCATTTCCTTAGTGTGCGTTTGCAAAATGGCAAAACGACAGCTGCTGTACAGGCTTTTAAATGATTGATGTGCAATGCGACAAGCAGAACACGCAGCTCGCCAGCAGCAGCACCAAGACAGCAGCTGATGTGACTGCAACTCCTTAGCGTCCATTCAGGCACCGCCTTCACAACGCGAGAAGCATTATATGTCCCGCGAGAAAGACATTTAACCACACCCGGGGCCAGAAATAAAGGATAAAGAGTAGATGACAAAGTAGAACATCGTAAAGAATTCAAAAACGTTGCCGCAGTACACATGCACAGCAGGTCTTCTCGGAAGACACTTTGAAGTCCCACGAGACTACTTGCAAGACACACCCTACTTACAAACAATTTCTCGGAGACACTTTAATGTCCCGCGAGACAAAGAAGCAAGATAAAAGGATAGCTGCTGTACAGGCTTTTAAATGATGTCCACACAGCGCAGCATGCAGATCACACAGCACATCAAAAGCTGCAGTAGCTGCTGTACAGGGTTTTAAATGATCAACACGCAGCACGACATGCAGATCACGCAGCACGGCACAAGCGGTAGCTGGCTTAAAAGACAGCTGCTGTACAGGCTTTTAAATGAATGACGCACAGCGCGACATGCAGAGCACGCAGCTCAGTAGCTGTATAGGCTTTTAAATGATCGTCACGCTGCACGACATGCAGATCACGCAGCAGGGCACTAGCAGCCCCCAGTGGGATAATTCATTCACTACAGCTTTATTACTGGAAAATATCAAAAAATGAATGAAATAAAAATAACAATCTCTTTAAATTGTATATCTGGATAACCAAACCTGGGGTTTGGTGAGTGAAGCGAGCAGGGGGCAGAATTGATCTGGCTTCTAACTTGTCAAGGATAGTAGACACTAGATAGTAGCCATCAGATAAATGGATTTGAACTTTACCGACGAACAACAATGTATGCAAATCCAGGCGCCAGCTTCTCTTGACTACACTTCAAACAGGATCTAAACTGAGATGGAGTCACAATGTGCACCCAAAGGCTGTCTTATGTCTGCAACACCTGGGAACGTAAAAGACACTGAGAAAATAAAAGCAGGGTGCATTAAATACTCCCATAATCAGCTACTTGTACTGTGATCGTCAGCGCCATAGCAGCTCAGTTACATTTTATCATAGGAGCGGTTAGTCCACAAAAGGAGAGAGCAATGGGCTAGCACAAGAGTTGAAGCAAAGCGAACAGGTTTTAGAGCCAGTGTTTCATCTATTGTAATGGGAATTGTTTTATCACTGTCAAATAAGATGGATGAACTGTCTGCACTTACAGTGGGCCATGGAGCATACAGTTACTGTGGCATTTTGTGCTTTACGAAGAGCTTACTTAAACCTGATTTACCTGACACTGTTTTCATTCTGGACAAAACTGATCTTATTCGAGTAGACAGAGACCCTTTGCGGTGTGAATAAAAGACAGGAGGGGGACTGCTTATCTATGGGAATGTGAAATGGTGTAAAAGGGAGCATATTACAGTTAAAAACATAGCTTGTAATTCTGATGCTGAAATTCTGGCTGTTGGAGTCCTTCTGCATTATTTGCCCAGGCAGATAAATTACATCATCCTAATTAATGTTTATATTTCTCCCTCTGCAAATGGGGACCTAGCAATGGAAATGATTCATTCTGTCACTAACACTTTAATGAAGACTCACTCTGACTTTACGGTTATAATATGTGGTGACTTCAACCACTTGGCTTTGGAAGGAACAATGACAAATGTCTGTGAGTTTGTGACATGTTCCACTCATGGAAATAATAAGCTGGAGCCACTGTATTCAAATAAAAAAGCCTTTAACATGTAAACTACTGGCACCTTTAGGCAAATCTGACAACAACCCGATTCATCTTATTCCCAGGTACCAGCCTGTTATTAGACAGCAACCTGTTACCACCAGAATAGTTAGGAAGTACAGTCTGGAGGATGAAATGGCTCTGAATGACTGCTTCCAAATAACAGATGGGGAAATTATGTGCGATTCACATGAAGACAATATTGAGGGACTCTAGTCACTGCATCACAGACTATATTAACTTCTGTGTCAACACAGTGTTACCCAAAAACAGAGTGGACAGCTTTCTAAACACCAGGCCCTGGATAACTAATAAATTAAAAGGTCTCCTGAATAATCTTACAGACAGACCTCAGTATGTGTGTCTTGGAACTGCAGGTCTGACTTTGCGGTCAGGAACACAGGAGCTCTGCAGGGGACTGTACTTTCTCTGGTCCTGTTCAGCCTATATACATCGGACTTCCAATACATCTCGGAGTCCTGCCACGTGCAAAAGTTCGCTGATGACACTGCTATTGTGGGCTGCATCAGGAGTGAGCAGGAGGAGGAGTATAGGAACCTAATCAAGGACTTTGTTAAATGGTGTGACTCAAACCACCTACAACTGAACATCAGCAAAACCAAGGAGCTGGTGGTGGATTTTAGGAGGACCAGGCTCCTCATGGACCCCATGATCATCAGAGGTGACTGTGTGCAGAGGGTACAGACCTATAAATACCTGGGAGTGCAGCTGGATGATAAATTGGACTGGACTGTCAATACTGATGCTCTGTGCAAGAGAGGAAAAAGAGCAGACTATACTTCCTTGGAAGGCTGGTGTCTTTCAACATCTGCAATAGGATTCTGCAGATGTTCTATCATACGGTTGTGGTGAGTGCCCTCTTCTACGCGGTGATGTGCTGGGGAAGCAGCATAAAGAAGAAGGACGTCTCATGCCTGGACAAACTGGTGAGGAGGATAGGCTCTATTGTAGGCACGGAGCTGGACAGTTTGACCTCCGTGGTAGAGCGATGGGCACTGAGCAGGCTCCTGTCAATCATAGAGAATCCACTGCATCCACTGAACAGTTTCATCTCCAGACAGAGGAGCAGCTTCAGCGACAGATTGCTGTCACCGTCCTGCTCCACTGACAGACTGAGGAGATCGTTCCTTCCCCACACTATGCGACTCTTCAATTCCACCCGACGGGGGTAAACACTAACATTACACAAAGTTATTGTCTGTTATACCTGCATTTTTATCACTCTTTAATTTAATGTTTTTTATCAGTATGTTGCTGCTGGATTATGTGAATTTCCCCTTGGGATTAATAAAGTATCAATCTATTTATCTATTTATCTATAAGAAAAAAAAAACATTCAAATCCTGTGAGAGAGGCTGAAGGAAATACAGTGTGTGTTAAATAAAAAACTCACTCAGAATAACATGAAGGATGTCTGGAATGGGCTGGATATAATTACAGGACTCGTGGCTCAAGTGCTAGAAGGGAATGTGGACAAAGCAATTTGCCCTGAACCCATTTTTTTTAAGAGATTTTCCTCCCACTGTAGCCTTCTTCCAATGACCAGCCTGTCACACTATCCTTACTATATCAACAACTCCTTCCATGTCAATTGAAATGGGCAGTGACAGGTCAACCTCTGATCTCAGTGTGGATTGTCCATAACTGAAGACCAAGTAAGGAGACAACGGAGGAAGCTACAAACAGGAAAAGCTGTGGGACCAGATGGAGTCAGTCCTCTGGTTGTTAAGGCCTGTGCTGACCAATTTTGTAGTTTTCTCTGTCACCTATTTAGTCTGTCCCTAAGGCTTCAGAAAGTGCCACTGATTTGGAAAACATCCTGCATTGTTCCTGATCCAAAGAAGTCAGGTGCCTTTTCATTTAATGACAAGGTGGCACTTGACAGACTGGTCCTGGACTACATGAGTTTGCCTATCAGACAATGACTGGAGTGGAGGATGAAAGTATCTATCTGCTCTACAATGCTCATTCTCACCTGGACAAAGCTGGCAGCACTGTGAGGATGATGTGTATTGATTTCTCCAGTGTTGTCAATACCATCTAGCCATCCCTCTTAAGGGGTAAACTGAAGAGGTGTGCAGGTGGATGAGCCTATATTGTCCTGGATAATGGACTATCTGTCAAGCAATCCACAGTTTGTGAGACTCGCAGACTGTGTTTCTGATGCAGATGTAAGCAACATTGGAGCACCACAAGAAACAGTCCTGTCTCATTTTCTATTTATTCTGTACATCTCCAACAACAAATATAACAGCAGGTCATGTCACTTAATAAAAGTCTCATGATTCTGCACTTACGGGGTGTATTGATAAAGGGGATGATACAGTCTAAGAGTCAGGTGGGGAAGTTTGTTTCTTGGTGCAAAGAGAATTGTCTGCATCTTTTCATCTGTAAAACCAAGTAACTGGTTATTGATTTTCTTCACACCAAGAAGCCTCTGAATGTCCGATCACTATTCAAGGACTGGATGTAGAAGTGGTGCACTCCTACAAGTACTTGGGGGTCCACATTAATGATAGGTTGGACTGGTCTCAGAACACAGAGGAACTATATAAGAAAGGGCAGAGCAGGCTCTTTTACCTTAACCTCAGTCTGGAACCCCTGGAGTTGGTAGCAAAGGACAGGATTAAAACAAAACTCGGTGCCATTATGAACAATGCTGCATATCCTCTGACACACTAATACCGAGTAATTTCAGCAAAAGTGTGTCAAGAAATAGTACTGGGACTCCTTAAAACTAACAGCAATATGTTTGCATTATACCTCACTGTGACAGCCAAGTCAGATCTTTTCTTTCTTTTCAAATGTATTGTTTTATAGTCACTCTGGTGTGTGTTTAGACCAACACTTGTGCATGTGTATTTATTTACTTATCTACCTATTCATGTATTGTTTCTTTAAAGAGCTTCAGCAAAAACCCAAATTACCCCCTGTTATATCTACGGTTAAATCAGTTTTCATTTCAATATTAAAGTTTTTTTTCTGTTTATCAGTGAGGCCAAAGGCCAAATTAAATCCTCTATCATTTATAATTGTATAACAACAAAATGTGAAAGCCTCCAGGAGGTGAATACTTTTATACACACTGTAGTATCCTCTGAACAGTTGATTCTGAGATATATTTGCTGCTTGAACTCTATGAAGCATTTACAGTAATTGGGCTGTAATCTGAGGTACAGTTAACTGGCAATTTCAGAGGCTGAAGACTAATAACTGGATTCTCTGCAGCAAATGTAACTCTTGGTCTGCCTTTCCTATGGCCTTGCAAGAGCTGGTTTAGCACTTTGTGATGACTACATATCAAGAAACTTCCAAGACTTTTAAGATTGTCTGGATTGATTAAACGTCATGTCTTAAAGTAATGATGAACTATCATTTCTTTTTGATAAGCAAAGCTGGTCTACTATCAACTACTACAAACATCTACCAAAAATGAGTATTTACACCCACTCTATCTTGCACAACACAACTAGTTTGCTGAAATTAATAAGAAAAAAGAGAGACATACATGGTAGTTAGAGTAATCGAATGAGTGTGGTTCAAAATATCCCAACTCTACATTTCATTAATGTTCTAAATAAAAACTACATTTGGAAAAGGCATTAAAATATTTTTTGTTTTCAAACGAAATGCATAAATATCCATCAAGTGAACTTCACAGTGGTTAAAAGTTTCCATTTTTATGGAAATGCACTCAGTTTAATTTCTAATGTTTCATGAAATCAAGGCATAAAACAAATAAATGTTAAATAAAAAAAATAACAAGTCAAGGAATCATTAAGTGTACATAATTTTGTTCAAATTTTTGATTCATCAAAGTAGCCAACTTTTGCTGATATAATAGCCAAACTGTGGTAACCCTTTTGATTCATAATGCTGATCACTCTGTGCAAGTCACCAACTCGGTCTCCAGCAAGGGAACCCCAGACCATCACACTGCCTTCTTAGTGTTTGACAGTTGGTGTCACACAATGAGGAACCATCTTCTCACCAACTCAATGGCATGCGAACACCCTTAGTAATGAACTGGAGATTTCAAATTTTGATTAATCGGTTCAGAAGACCTTTTTTCCAGTTTGCAGGAGTCCACAGCCGATGTGTCATACTATTTCTTTTAAACAATGGAGTTCTTACTGCCATTCACTCCGTTAAACCTTCAGCAGAAAGTCTCCTCTTCACAGTAGAAACTGAGACTTGCTTTTTTCAACCACTGTTAAGCTGAGCTTGAAGCTGTTGTGCTAGGAGACGTCTGTCACGCAAAATGGTGACCCTCAGAAACGTGTCATCTGATGGGGTTGTGAAATTTGGGTCTGTCTGATCTTGTCCTATCAGAGTTTCTTCCAGTTTCCAACTGCATTTGAAATGTGTAGGATGCTGTACTCACTGACATTTTGATTTATTTATTTATTTTTTTTTGCAATTTCTCTAAATGAAAGGTGTACACTTCTAAGGCTAATATTGCTCTGTCTCGTTTCATTTGTTAATTGCAGTTTTCTTGTCATTATCACTGGAATTTACAACTTTCTACAATGTAATATTGTCCAAGTAGTACTTAACAGTGTAGTAGTAACACAGTGTACTCCAACTCTGCTCTAAGACAGACAGAGGGTTTTTAAGTAATCAGCAGATGGTGGGACACCAGTACAAATTGTTTGCTTCAACTTCCAACTTAATTTACTTTAATTGCTGCAGAACATCTGTAGGATGTAACATATTAGTTGTTCCCTGAAGAAGTCCTAAATGTAATATTCTGAAATTTCATTTTTTTCAGTTTTTGCAAACCTAAATTTTAAATTTAAACCTCTGCAGTTTACTGCTTACCATTTCACCATTTTAGGCCATTCATTGTATTTCGACTGATTAAATTTGAAGAAAAACTAGAAAAACTGCGGTACTCTAAAACTTGACTGGTAGTGTACTTAAATTTGCCTCACAAAACACACTTCCAGTAATTAACAGCAAACCTTTATATCAAAATATTAAGATTTTGGTGCCACACAGAGTTTTGTTGCAGTGCAGCAGTGTATTAGCCAGCGAAAGCAATGTGAAGAAGTTGTCTGTTATTATGGTTCTGCCTTTGTCCAGAAACGACTCAACAAGCTTTATGACCACAGACTTGGAAAGTCTTTGCCCTGGGTGGTAACTCAAGACACAGCTCTCAACAAGCGTTGCCAGATGTCTGAAGCTGCAGCAAATCTGTCGTTTTCAACACGTTCTACACAGATGGCTTTGTTGTCAATGCGCAAATGCCGTATGATAGTCTGATAGCGGTCACGGGACATTGTATCTTTGATTGCCGGCACAACAAATAGTTGTGACCAGTCATCAACCGCAGCACTAACTGTGGTCACTGCTGCTCTTGTGAAAAGAATGGAGATAAATGCCATTAACCCAGAGAGGAAGAGGCAAGTTCGTTGTACCATGTGACCATTACTGACAGAATAAAACTGGAAAAGAAAAAAAAAAAAAGTGCTAACTTTTACAAGTAGCCAAAATATACACTAGGTGTTACAGACTCAAATCAAGTGTATGTTTTTATTATATTATAGCAATAATAATAGCAGCTCACTACTCAAAACATGGAGCTACCGGACTCGAACCAGGAATCTTTTGGTGATAAAGGCACCATCCAAGAATGCACAGCAACTTTCTGTTGATTGACATTTGAGCTTGGGTTTTTAACTCATTGACAGCAACATGTAAATTGAATAATTTTTTTTTCTTTGGTTATATTCTTGAATAAAAGTGCACGTGTTTATTTGATATTTAGACTAAAGTCTTCACACATTATGCACTTCACGTCATTATAAGTATAAAAAAATGAAAAGAGTTTATATTTTAGGTATGTGTTAAGTATTTCTTGCCTTACAATTCCTGTCATCTTACATTTACACAGATCTTTGTAGACACGGAACACACATGAAATGTATGTATTACAAATAACAATATATTATTTACACTATACTGTACACCTCCTGCGGTGGGTTGGCACCCTGCCCAGGATTGGTTCCTGCCTTGTGCCCTGTGTTGGCTGGGATTGGCTCCAGCAGACCCCCGTGACCCTGTATTCGGATTCAGCGGGTTAGAAAATGGATGGATGGATGGATGTACACCTCACATCCAGATAAAAACACTCGAGGTCTGAGAATTTTGAGACTGACTTCATTTCCCTGGGGAAGGGGAGACGGACAGCAGGCTACTTGTGCTGATCGACACATCTGCAAAACAAAAAACGTTGATGAGGACAGGTACAAAGGAATTTAAGGTGGCCCAAGTTTTTTCGTAGGCTTCATGGATTCTAGTGTTTAATTGAGTGTATATGAAATGGGCATTATTTTGAATTATCACATAATGTGTGTCCTTTTTGGTACATTCGTTGAATAAAATCATAGATTATTGACTGTACAACACTAAGTATGACTGTAGTGTGCGTCACTCATCTTGTGAAAAAAAGTCAAATTATTAACTAAGAATTCTCCTGTTCCGCACAACTAAATCAAGATGAACATTTCTAAGAAATCCCACAATCCTGAGGTAAATAAACAGGTTAAAAAAACAAGATGGATCCCCCCACCAAAAAAGACTACTATGCAAGTTATTCCTTAAATACAGAAAAATGATGAACAATGAAGCCAACAGGCATGAACTAGTCCCTGCCTAAAAGATTGGGTACAATGAAAACCTGCATTTAATAGTGATCCATAGTACAGGTTTATAGTAAGAAAGTTCTGTATTTATTTAATATTTTCTTTTTCATTTGTGTATTTTAATGAAGGCCTTTTCATGACTGTCTTTTCAAGTTTTACTTTTTTTTTGTGTAAGACAATTAAGTGCAATTTAAAATAAATTTTTTTCCTTCCTTGTTGCAACAAGTAGGTTCATATTTTATTTTCTCTCGTTTTCCTCAATAAGAAAGTCCTATACTTTATTTTGTATTTTTCTTTTTCATATAGTCTTTTCAATAAAAGCCTTTTCATGACTCTCTTTTAATACTTTGCCTAAATAACATTTGTCATTCTATATAATGCCTAGGTATTACATACAATGCCTAGGAAAGTACATAAAATATTAAAATAATTCTGATGTTTCATACTTTGCCCAAAAACTACAGGAATTCTATATATTGCCTGCTTTTCATACATTGCCTGTAACATATAGGGTGGTCCTGATCTAATTAGATAGATAGATAGATAGATAGATAGATAGATAGATAGATAGATAGATAGATAGATAGATAGATAGATAGATAGATAGATAGATAGATAGATAGATACTTTATTAATCCCATTATGCAATTTTCATTACACTATAACTTACTAAGTTTATTACATAGAAAATCACCCGAAAAATCCCGGACCATAGAGAAGTGTGCGAACTGACGACATGAAGAATCATCTTTGCGCCGAACTGGAATCACCCCAGCATAAATCAAAGTCATCCAGATGATCTGGATCTGCATAATTAGATCTGGACCACCCTGTATATATTTGGCAGGCTTACATACACAGGGTTGTATCAAAAACTACACTTCAGAAAAAAGGTTTTGTTTGTTTCTTCTAGTAGTAGATAAGCGCCATAATATTCATAATATTTATATATATGGTGCCCTATTAATAAAGTAAAAACTTTATAGACTCCATAAGTCCTTATATGATACATTTTTGTTGTTTTAGTTTTTAAAGACATACAGTATATGTAATATATTTTTAAGGATTTGCTGTTTTTCATTTCCCCTTTACCTGTGTTACATATTTAGCTTTGATTTTTGTGTTTTCTTGCTTAGTCTTCTTTTCACATTAGAAAAAATATTAACAAGACTGCATGAAAATGGACAGAAACAACAGGTTGCCAATAAAAAAAGTAACAGCTACCAGTGATGCTTCCTACTGTACAACTAGCAAATTGACAAAAGATGGAATATGTACTTGTATACTTCTTATGTAATAAAGCTGCCATAGTAACCACTGAAAGATCCCAATGTCTCCACAGTAGGTGAAATAAAGCTGTAGACGCAAACTGCGCGAGTCTTTGCAAGAACAGGAGAGAGTGCTCTGCACTGCAAAAATCCGAACAATATAGGAATTACCATTTACAGCGAATATCTGAAATAAGTAGCAAAAAGAAATAAAAATGAGGAATATAAGCAGACAAGACTTTTAATAAGAAAAATGAGGAAATTCTACAATGCAATAATTCATGTTATTTCAGTGAAGTTCCCAACTGCAGATTAAATCAGCCTCCCATTTTTCAAATGATCAGAAAACAATCACTACAGCAACGCTCAAGGTAATTTCAACTGCAACTGAAAAATATAATGAAAACTCTGTGTTTAATATATTTATGAGAAAAATGAAACAATATCCACAAGACTAGACAATATCAAATGGTAGTATGCAGCACAACTCATTGTCCAGGCTTTGGTCTTGTCACGTCTGGACAACTGCAAATCTTTGCTGGTAGGAGTATTTGTATGTGTCAAGCCGCTGCATACGATTCAAAATGCTGGAATTACAAACAGAAATTTCTACCACTTTAATTTTCTTTCAGGGGGCAACCAGTTAACCTTGTTGAGTTTAATGGCTGTTAAACCAGCAAAGAGAAAGAACTGTAAAATAAACACACATCATCCAGTGGGCAGTGGTTCTGTTGGAAAAGGACAGAGGTCAATGGTGATTGGTCAGATTCATTCAAGGCAACAGAAATATAAATACTCAAAACAATCGCCTTTTGCAACAGTGATGTACACAACTCTGAAATCACAAAGTGTTGAACTTTAAAGCAGATTGGCTACAAACTGTTGAAAATAACTAGATCTAGAGTAATGAAAATAGGAAAATACTATATTGCCTGGTTTGAAGATTCTCAATTTCTGTTGCAAGTCATTGGTGGAGTCAGAAATTAGTATAAACAGCATTCATCTTAATTTATATTTTTAAATTATGCCTTGCTTCAGTGTAACAGTGCTTGTGGGTAATGTTTTTTGGCACGTTAGGACTCTTCATACCATAGTTGTTTTGTGACATCATTAGAATGCCACGGTGTACTTAAGCATTACTGCAAACCATGTATAGGCCTTTGTGATCACAGTTCACCCTTTTTTAACTGGATACTCCTTTAAGGATAATTGCATGTCACAAAATGAGTGTCACTGCATAGACTCCCATCTTTTACTATGGTCTGTGAAGTTAGCATATTCCCCCAATGTCTTCATAGATTTTTCTCCAGGCACTCTACTTTTCCTTCCATGATTCTAATTCTGCCCCATGTGGATTTGTACAGGAGTACAACCTGTGGTGAACTAATTCTGCATTCAGGGACAGACCCTGCCTTGAACCTCATCTTGCTGGGTATGCACTAGACCAGTGTTTATTAGCCACTGGGCCACAATCCACTTTTGGGGCATGAGACACCACCTTTGGGTCAGCTGACTTGGGAAGAAATTTGTTGAATTTATATCCATGCAAAGCTGCTGGACCAGACAACATACCTGGCTGAGTGCTTTGGGAGAGTGCAAACTATCTGACATATCTTTACAGATATCTCTAACATTTTCCTGATGCTTCAAAATCACCACCATCATACCCATGCCAAAGAGGTCCTCTTTCTCTTGCCTAGATGACTATCACTCTACAGCATTCATACCGGTCATCATGAAGTGCTTCAAGAGGCAGCTCCTACCCCTTGGCAGTCTGGCCTCCTGCCTTCAAACCTACTCCTAACAGCTTATTTATATGCAGTATAATAATAGCTTTTTTATTACTATTTCAAATTATTACTGTATATTCACTTGGTTATTATTAAACGTATTAGTGCACAGTATAGAATACTTTGCTACTTGTCTTGTGGTTTTGTATATGTTGCACCATGGTCTTGGGCAGGGGTACCCACTCTTTTTCGGCTTGCGAGCTACTTTTAAAATGACCAGGTCAAAATGATCTATCTACATTAAAAATGCTATATATATATATATATACACTGAGTATCAGAGGTGTGTAGTAACAAGTTACATTTACTTGAGTAACTTTTTAAAAAAATTGTAGTTTTACTGCACCATACTTTTTACTTTTACTTGAGTACATTTGTGAAGAAGAAACGCTACACTTACTCTGCTACATTAGGCAACACTCGAATCGTTACTTTTTTCCATTAGATAAAGTCTAACAGACAATTTTCAAGGCTGCACACACGCCTTCCATTGCGTCTCCAGCTCTGATGCAAGGTTTTAGATGTTCCCCAAATCAAGGCGCTGCAGCTTTGAGGACAGATGTTGCATTTTTCGTTTGAAAGCATTAACTGAGCTAATCATATTGACCATGGTTTTCTCTTTTCCTTGCAGCTGTAAATTAAGCTCATTCAACATGTTGGTCAGATCGGAAAAAAAAATGCCAAGTCTAGTGGCCATTGATTGTTATTAAATTACTTGTATTCTGCATGTTTAATGACAAGGAGAAACTCTTTTTTCTCCGGCCAGAGGTCTTGAAATCTCAGTAGGATTTTCTCCCTAGCCATCTGCCTCAACGAAGGCCTCTTTTATCATCTCTCCATCTTGGAAGGACTTCTTATGCTTAATGATCGAGTGACTCACCCAGAACGAAGCTTTGGTGTGTCTGCCTTTGCTTTTGAATTCAGCCGAGTGAAAAATGACGGCTGTCTGATTAACTGCAATTTTAGTTCCCTCTCCTTTCTTTCTCAGATTGCTTTTCAGAAGGAAGTCAGTTTCGTAGTTTTTATGAACAGTTTGAAAGTGCCTTTCCACATTTTCCTTCTTTGGAATAGCAATGATAGATTGACAGATCAGACAAACGCACTTCAATTGTGACATTGTGAGAGAAAAAAAAATCCTCTTCCAATTCCACAACCAGCCCATAAACAACTATTTTTTTTTTTAATCCCTTCTTTAGTCGATATAAATTGGAAGGCTTACAGTAGCTCTTTAGAAGAAAAGAGATCTCAGACTGGCCGCCCTGTATGTCAATCAAGTGACAAATGCCATGAGGAGTATATATGATACATTTAAAGAAATTTTTTTTGAATGCTACAAGTTCTACCTGCACTCCCTTTCCGATTTACCGGTCAATCGCGATCGACGCATTGGGCACCCCTGGTCTTGAGGAACATAATTTTCATACAAATGTTCCCCATGTTCCTAATGTCAGGCTTTCCGTCAACAAATGTTTTCCTGACACCAAGGGGCTAATCCCACCCCCATTCTTTAATACTGTATTCTATTCGTCACCTCACTAGTTATAACCAAAGGTGAACCTTTTGATTGTGTACCACTTTGCTGTATTTGAATTGTTTTTCGGGAGAAAATTTTGCCTGGGATTGTCATTAACCAAAAACACAAAAATCTGGGTCTCAATGCCAAAAACATTGAGAACCACTGCTCTAGGCCACCACAAGCTCAAACTGAATTAAGCAGGTCTGAGAATGTTGTATTATACTATTATTATTTCGTAAAATAATACTGGCTTCTTATTTTCTTCAATTTTCCCGTATTAATACAAACTTGTTTCTTACTACTTTGACCTTTTTAAGTTTTAAACTGTTTATTTTAGCCTCTGCCTCAGTTTCCACTTTACTTAGTTCTTTTCTATCAATTCTAACATTTATTGTTTTTTTCTACCTTTGATGTTTTCCCAGAATATCCAGGTTTCTTTGTGACACTAATATTTCACAAAGTTCTACTCTTATTGTTTCTCCGCCTGTTATTTGTGTTTGTTGAGTTAAAGATTATAGAAAATGTATATTTTTTTTATTGACTCAAGATAAATACTTTTTTCGTTCAAACAAATTTCAAATGCCTTCTCAGCTATTTTGCTAAAGCTTTTATCACTTAGCTGTTGGCTGAGTTGCCTTCCCTTTCTAACTATCAATGGATTCTTCATTTGGACTTTTATCTTATATCAGAGAAAAATGATCACTCCTTCCAGCAGCTTATCTTCACTTTCCGCACTGTTTTGTAGTTATTCCTGATGTTTGTTTTTTGCTTTTATTGTTTCTCTATCAAGATGTTCAGATTTGGGATTTATTTTTAACTTTAATTCTCTTCATTTTTATAGCTTTAAGTATTGATTATTTTAATAACAAGGTATAGTCTCATCAGGCATTTTGAAAAAGTGTATCAGAACTGTAGTAGAGACACAATGCAGCTTAGCTGGTATCTCAGTCAGCATGACATTTTCAAAACTAAGCTTCCTGACTTGTTCCTAACAACAGGTTTCAACTATCACAAACTGATATTATCACTCTTTTATTTGGGAAATTTTCATCCATGACCAATTTCTTTGTCTATGTGGATAGCTACTCCTCCTCCATTTATTTCAAGTTAACCTTCCACAGTATAAGTAAAAGCAGACTATATTTTCCTACTTCTTTTCTTTCTTCAGAGTCTTTCTTTCTAGACGTCTTTCATCCTAGATGCTGACTATTTTATGGAAATATGTTGTGAGCCTTGTTTTCTCCACTGTCCATTGAAGTGTTTTATGCTGATTAATTGAAAAAAGAAAAAAAGAAAAACTACTAGTTATATTACTATAAAAAATAGAAGGTGAAATCCTTAAAAATCTACCAGTTTTTATCTTAACAGATTATTTCCTAGCAGCCATATGACTACAATGATTAAAGACAGCAAATACTTATATAAGCATAAAACAGTTTTACAGAAAGAAAACAAGAAATTTGCAGACTTTTAAATGACACAGCACAAATAATATCAACTTGTACATTTATGAGCTTTACTCATTTTTTTACTAAACAAACAAACAAATAAATAAATAAATAAATCTCAGCATCCAACTCAGGGATGCAGTAGAGCCACAGCCAATTTCAGCAGCAATGAACAGAAGACTGGATCCTATCCTACACGAGACAGAAAAATCCACAGCTGTTTACACACGGACTATAAACAATCAATTAAATTAACAGCATGCTTATGGTATTTGGGAAAAAGCTCAGGAACAGAATTCTACATCACTTTGCATTATGCTATTTGTTTGGAAAACTAGATTGTTTAAGTAAGACTGATTATACATAAAATACAATCATTAAAACTGAGTATTTTATTAAACAGCTGCACAGAGTAGAGTATATTTATCCTCATTAAATATTAGCTATTGAATCATATAATTTATTTCTGCTTTTCAAATTCCCAAAGTCCTTATTTTCATTTGACTTTTTGTTGGAAACAAAAATGTTTCAATTCACACACTAACTCAGTTAATAAACACATAGAACGATAGCTAGGATTCAACCTACCTTCAAATAGCGAATATGGTCTATCAGGAATACGACATCCATGGGTTCCATAATCTAAACACCATTCTGCAAACTATAAAACAGACACAACCAGTCAAGAATGTGACAGTAGTTTTAAAATAAATGGTATAATAATAATTCATCCAGCATTCACCTAGCCATCCATTAATTCATTTTGTGACCTTCTTCTCCAGTTCATGGTCACAGAGAGCAAAAATGATCATATTTTTAAAAATCCAAATATAATTACTTAACATTAGAATTACCAAAGCCTTCGAAAATACTCGTAGATCCGGCCCACCTCTCCGCCAGCGTCTTTTCTCCTGTAAATGTGTCTGTCGATAAAGACAAGCAGCAAGCAGCCTACTATTCCATTCCCCCTACCGCCGCAGAACGTGCACAAAGTTCTCCCAGCTCATGCCTTGATTATCTGGGAGAGTAGTACTGGAGTTTTAGAGTGGAAATAATAGTCACTCCCAGATAATCAAGGCATGAGCTGGGAGAACTTTGTGCACGTTCTGCGGCGGTAGGGGGAATGGAATAGTAGGCTGCTTGCTGCTTGTCTTTATCGACAGACACATTTACAGGACAAAAGACGCTGGCAGAGAAGTGTGAACGGATTTAAGGTGGGTCAGATCTACGTGTTTTTTCGTAGGCTCTGGTTATTCTAGTGTTAATTTATACTAATTTCAGCATACCTCTATAGATGATTATAGTATTAAAATATTTTCCTTGTGTTGCTAGCTATGTATTGACAAGTCTAGAAGAGAGTGTTGAAGTTTCATTTGCCAACTTGTCTTTTTCCCTTTAAGCAACAATGCTAAAGAACATTAAGAGTCTTTGAGTGTTAAAAGCTCTACAGTTGGTGAGTAAAGCACAAAAAATGTCAGAACAGCCTACTAGAAACTAAACTAACACTAGAAGACTTTGAAATAAAGTACATATGAGTGGCTTGAAAAAATTCATAACCCAGCTTGGAAGTCATATGGTTTTGCTTGTTTAGCTCTTTGACAAAAATAGAAAAGGGAAAGATTTGCTCAGGGCTGCTCCCGTCCATCAGCGGATGACCCAAGAAGTCAGAGGGCCAGTGCCTGATCTGTCTGTCCCGTACGTTTTCAGGGCAGTTGTCACACCCCACCTCCATGGGGTAAGGTCTGGGTCGGACGTGTCTTCCAAACTCACACAGTCATCATCCTCTCTGGAGGCATCGGCCAAAAAGCTGTAAAACTTTCCCAGGGCTTGTCACACCTGAGCCTGGCACTTACTTCCATTAAGATTGTATCTCATAGTCCTCCCGCTGCTCCGTTGGCCTTATCACTTCCCGCACTTTACCAATGGTAAGGCCATGCTCCTGGACCCTCACTACCTTCGTGCTCAATATGGTCTTCATTTCCCCCCATCATGGGTGGGAACGGCATGTCTTTGGGCCTTCTTGTGCTGTCCATGCATGCCAAAATCACCACAAAAAAATTTTAAATGGGTCTCCTGCCAGTAGACAATCAGAAAGTCCCATCCGGGATGCCATTTGTTACCACCAGGGCACTCCAGCCACCCTAAACACCTGAATACACCAGACACAGGCACAAGTGCAGCACAGCACACATTTTATTTAAGTGGGGAAGTGTTTTTCCCTCACTCCCTACTCCTGCAGCACAGTACACAGTCAACTGTATCACACAGCAAGCACAAACAGAGCACCATCTTCCTCTCTGTCTCCTTCTGCCTTCACTCCTCCTGGCAAGCTTTGTCACCTTCTATACTGCACCTGGGAGTACTCCAGAAGGCTTGTTAGCAAGATCCTGAAGTCGCCCAACAAAATAGGGCCCTGCAGCAACCTCTGGCAGCACCCCCAGAACCCAACAGGGCTGAGCTGACAAATACTAACTCTTATGTAGTCCTGTGGGAATCCGCGGTGCCGTTGCACCCCAACGGGGCTACCAAAAAGCAGCTTGGTAGAGATAATACCCTTCACAAGCCCTCTCCCCCTTCCTTCCATTCTTGAGGCGTCCTGGCCAGGTAATAGCGCCAGCCGGCATCTGTCACAATACGCATACTATACACACACAATAAATAAATGATTTAAGGTTTAAAGGTAGTCTTTAAAATTACCTCTTATATTCTGTAATTAAACATAACTCAACATGTTCAATCGCTGCATAGAAGTAGGCCTGTCAGTGGGTAGCTGACAGATTGCTTGTGTGGGAATACACACACACACACACACACATATAAAATGAATCAGCATTTCCATATTCAGCTGCACTTTAATTTCACCAGTCCTTTAAAGATGCTTCTGCCGTAGGACTCCGTGGGAACCAAACTGCTAGTATGATGGACTTTTGCTAAAGAAACTGCCTTAACAGGTGAATACCGGTACTCTCTTTCTCACTCCCTCCACACTATACAAAAAAAGTCTGCACCAATGTCTTTCTTTCTCAGGTCCAATACAGCAATGTTACAATATTTTTAGCATTTGAAAAATAATATACATTGGGGAACAAAGACACATGTTCACAATTATAGATAATTAAATAAAAACATCAAACATTTAATTTTAGTGTTTGTTAATTGTGAACAACAAAAAGTTGTCAATGTTCAGTGACCTTTAAAAAATAAATACATTAATAGGCTGAACCTATAAGCAGAACTTCACAACAACGAAGTAGGCTCAGCCTTCACACTGACATGGAAACACTTTTATTTTCCTTTTTTTTTGACATGAAATCATATGCTACTTATGAGTAATTTTTCTCCTTCTTTTGCTCTAAATTTTTTTTTTACTTATTTAATGTTTGTAAATTAAAGGCATAGAAATTGAAGGCTTTCTTATTTTTATTTAATATCAAAGTACACTACTGATTTTACATGAAAAATAATTAATTAAAAAAGCATTTGAAATACATAAGAACAATTAACCAACCAGTCTGTGACTTAGATAGGTGTGCTATAAGTGTGCTAAAGTTTAGAACCAATGAATGCTGAGCTCGAAGTTCAATACATAATTTCCAGTGTCAAGGAATAAGGAATGCAGATGGTTTGGACCTCGCAAGCCGAAAAGAAGTATGCCTGTCTGAAGTCTCATGTTTTCATTAAAAACAACAGAAGGGGGATTGGTGCACTGGGGGTTGGGTTTTAGGCTAAGATTGCGGCTTAACATGTTGTACCTGGAAAGCATTCATACACTGGCTTTGTCAGGCAGCACATTACTGGCTATAAGAAAAGGAGGAAAACTGTCCTAGAAAGTCTTCACAGAGTTATGTAAAGTGTCATGCCCTGAGATTTCCAGCCCTTTATCTAGCATTCTCAGGCAATGAGATCAGCAACTACAATCATCAAGTTTGACATCCTCTTTGACTAGAGGTTGGGTAATGTGGCACCAGCTCTAGTTGTGCCTAGTACGTTGAGATGGAAAAAAATGGTATCATTTTAAAATATTTTAATTCCTGAAGGTGTTAGGCAAAGAAGAAAGTCTCAGAACGACAGGCTTAGAGAAATCATGTGACATATGATCACATATGCATAGATAGATAGATAGATAGATAGATAGATAGATAGATAGATAGATAGATAGATAGATAGATAGATAGATAGATAGATAGATAGATAGATAGATAGATAGATAGATAGATAGATAGATAGATAGATAGATAGATAGATAGATAGATTTATTAATCCCAAGGGAAATTCACATAATCCAGCAGCAGTATATTGATACAAAGAAACAATATTTAATTAAATAGTAATAAAAATGAAAAAAATTAAAATAAAATTAATGTTAGCATTTACTCCCCCGGGTGGAATTGAAGAGTCGCATAGTGTGGGGGAGGAACGATCTCCTCAGTCTGTCACTGAAGCTACTCCTCTGCCTGGAGATACACTGTTCAGTGGATGCAGTGGATTATTATGATTATGATTGACAGGAGTTTGCTTAATGCCCGTCGCTCTGCCACAGATGTTAAACTGTCCAACTTTACTCCTACAATACAGCCTGCCTTCTTAACAAGTTTGTCCAAGCGTGAGGCGTCTTTCATCTTTATGCTGCCACCCCAGCACACCACTGCGTAGAATGTCTTAGACTACTGTAAGACTATACTAAGCAGTAACCAAGATCATCTCCGCTTCGCTGCATTGAAATTACATTAGTGGGAGGCCTTAATCAGATAGTACAACATTTTGGAGATCCTTGGCTAAAAATGTTTGAGAATTCCTAAGATAAAGGGAAAAGGGATGTCTTAATTTGATGTTCAGGGTGAATAATTTGCTCTAGTTATTTACAAACAAAGAATATAATGTTACAGTGTGATGTAACTTTATACAATTTGAAAATATGCAGAAAAATATAGTTGTGCTAATTAATAAAGATATTACAGTAATCCCTCCTCGATCGCAGGGGTTGCGTTCCAGAACCCCCCGCGATAGATGAAAATCCGCGAAGTAGAAACCATATGTTTGTGTAGTTATTTTTATATATTTTAAGCCCTTATAAACTCTCCCACACTGTTAACATTATTAGAGCCGTCTAGACATGAAATAACACCCTTTAGTCAAAAGTTTAAACTGTGCTCCATGACAAGACAGAGAGGACAGTTCTTTCTCACAATTAAAAGAATGCAAATAGATCTTCTCTTCAGGAGCAGAGAATTTCAGAGAGAGAGCGCTCGCAAAGAAAAGCAAACAATCAAAAAATCAATACGTGTGGTTTTAAGTTTGACGCGGCATTTTTTAGAGGAGCCTCAGTATCTTCTAAGCAAACAGCCTCTGTGCAAACAGCCCCTCTGCTCACATCTCCTCCGTCAGGCGCAGAAAACGTCAGAGAGAGAGAGAGAGCGAGATTAAAGCAAACAATCAAAAAATCAATACGTGTGTTTTTGGAAGCACCACGATAAAGCGGCCGGCATTTCTTAGAGGTGCGTTCGTATCCACTAGGCAAACAGCACCTCTGCTCACAGCCCCTCCGTCAGGCGCAGAGAATGTCAGAGAGGGTGAGATAGAGGCAGAGACAAGCAAACAATCGAGCACCGCACGGGAAGCATATCTTATAGCATTGAGGATTTTTAGTTAATATGTAATACATGCTCTGATTGGGTAGCTTCTAAGCCATCCGCCAATAGCGTCCCTTGTATAAAATCAACTGGGCAAACAAACTTAGTAAGTAGGTACCATAAATTAAAAGACCCATTGTCCACAGAAATCCGCGAACCAGCGAAAAATCCATGATATATATTTAGATGTGCTTACATTTAAAATCTGCGATAGAGTGAAGCCGCGAAAGTCGAAGCGCGATATAGCGAGGGATTACTGTACATAGATTTTTATGTATCATAAATATACACGTGTGAACTGTAGTAGGAACTTCATTTCCTAGAATTCAAGAGAGAGAGAGAGGAAGTAGTACAGAGATTGTTGAAAGTAGGGTTCTTACAATACCAAAGTTTCAAACTTCAATACGATACTAAGAAAAGTATTGGAATCTATACTAATAAAAGGCAAAGCCCTCACTGACTCACTGACTGACTGACTGACTCATCACTAATTCTCCAACTTCCCATGTAGGTAGGAGGCTGAAATTTGGCAGGCTCAATCCTTACAGCTTACTTACAAAAGTTAAGCAGGTTTCATTTAGATATTCTACGCGTAACGGTCATAACGGTTGACAACGTTCGCCATGTTGAACTTTCTTATTTATGGCCACATCTTCATGAAATTTGGTAGGTGGCTTCTCTGTGCTATCCGAAACCAATGTACGTACTTATTTTGGTGGTATGACGCCACTGTCAGCCACCATATTGAACTTTCCAATGGTCTTTGTTACTTATGGGCCCATCTTCTAGAAATTTGTTATGTGGGTTCCCAACACTAACTGAATCCTACTTACGTACATATATACGTCAATAGCCTGCAGCTCGGTCACCATGTGAGGCAGCGTTGGGTCCCCCATTCCAATGCCTCCCACTTTGTTGGCTGCCTGCCTATATAAGGCTGTCTGTCGCTCCGGTCTGTACATTCCCTTCCTTGCTTCGCCACGGGATTCACTTCTCCCTGCTGATAACTACAGCCTTTTTATTTAATCCACGGCTTCTCTGCTGTTTTATTGTTCGTTTATTACGATTATAGTTATTGTGTAGGTATTTTAGACTTACTTTATATTGTTCAGGTATCCATTTCCTTTATCGTTCCAACCATACCCCCATTAACATGTCTATCGAGGTGATAACCATCGATCAAAAAACTGTCACTTACCGAGTGGTTTCCATGCCCAGAGATGGCACCTACCTTTTCCATTCTCTTTGTTACATATTGCACGGCCATATCAGGCTCACTCTTGATATCCGGAGGAACATTGTGTCTTATGTATTGAATGACTGGGACAGGTTCAAGGTGTGGACTGATGACGGTACAGGAGATAATTAGACTACACAGGAGCACTAGAAGAGTGAAATGCTTAAGCCCTTCACCTATGGTTCTGCATGCGAGTTGGTGGCTGCCGCTGAATTCTTCGGTTTTAGCTTTCAAGTGTACCGAAATGGCCAAATATTTTACACCTTTCGACAACCGCCAATGCATCTTAAACATCTTAGATTCACAGGTGACGATTTCAGTAGTGGACACTTTGATGTTTATGAATGTTTAAACTCTCAAAAGCTGGATGCGAAGTTATCGATGAAACCGGTTGTATGCTTACAACACTTGACAGATGCCGAATGTCACTTCAACACAAGTCCTACAAATACTGTCGTAATTTAAACAAACCATGAAACTCAAACCGATTATGACAGCAGCAATCCAAGCTGTGAGATTTGAAACAAAATTACTGTTCACATGGCCAACTGTATGTTGCATGCTCAAGAGTAAGCTCAGCGCACAGCTTGGTCATATTACAACCGGAGGGCCGAACTGACAATGTGGTATACAAAGAGATCCTTAACAAATAATTATTGGTATACTTTCCCTCAGTTTAAAAAGGTTGAATTTTCTTTTTAATAAAACTTTTAAGCAGTACTTCGCCGCTGCGAAGCGTGGGTATTTTGCTTGTGTATTGTATATAATGTAACTCAATAAAACATTAATTTAAAGAAACTGCAATTCTGTATGCACTAAAATCTGTGTGCCCTGACATACTAAATACACGCCCTGAAGCACAGATATATAGTATTAGCACACAGAGGACTAGCACCGCTATGCAGTTGAGCACTGAAAAATTATAGCACCTTACATTATGCAGTAAATGTGATGAAATACAATTTTAAAATCACACGTAATAAAATTAAAGAATTTAACACACTACAGTAGCAAACTTCATTGCAAGGAAGCGACGGAGCCCTATAGTGCTAAAGGTTGTTGCCTCTGAATGAACAGCACAGAATAAAAGTAACCAATAAGTAAAAATAATTGGACACTCCTGTCTTAATGCGTTAAATGCTTAACTGGCTACAAAAAACATTTTAACCTGATGAATAAAATAAACATCATAGCCCTGTTTCAAACGTTTATACTTATTAATTTTGGAATCTTAAGCTTTTATAATTCAGAAGTAAGATACCTCTTGAATTTTTTTGTTCTGACTCGCATGCAATTCTTTAATACGAGCTTGCATGTGTCTTGTGGTTTTCTGTACACTTGCTACAGAGCTGAAGTATTTCTAGATGCCACTCTGTTCGCCCTTTAAGTCAGATAAACGTGCCAGTGAAGACTCCAACCTTGGTGAAATTGCCATCTTATTAACACTTGTGATTGGATGGAAAAGGAGTGAACTAGAAGTGCATTTGTAATGTAGACTTTAGAATCATGAAACATAAATACTGAAGTAATTTTAAAAAGTTAAAAATGATACTTATTGATGTGTCAATATTTTTGACAACCCTAGTTGCAATGTTGCTAATAACATGGTTAAATGAACTTTTTGAATTGTTGTGTTAATGTGAAATTACCAATAAAACATCATTTTGCAACATTATTTCAGTCACTATAAGTAAATGATTTCATTAGAAGTTCATGATGTGGAAGAGGTTTGCTCTATGACTGCTCATACAAACAAGACTTTGTCAAGTGCTGGAATAAACCTATGTAGTGAACATACAAATCCTCAGACTTGAGAGTCAGATGGGAACATGGGAAGCGACACCCTTCACGTCTTCTATAACTCTGTGATTGTCACAGTGATTTTCTACACTATAGTGTGCTGTGTTGGGAACATCACTTGAAGAGAGGCCCATCAAATTAACAAGCTAATTGAAAGGGCAAGGTCAGTTAAAGGATGCACTCTGGACCCCCTAGAGGTAGTAGCAAAGGAGTGAATTAAAATAAAGCTGAGCACAATGCTGTACATCCTCTCTTTGACATACTAACACTGAGTACTTTCAGCCAACGAATTATTCAGCAGAAGTATGTCAAGAAATGTTACTGGGGCTCCTTCATACCAACAGCAATACACCTATATAATGCCCTTTTCTTTTTAATTATCTTGCTTTATAATTATTCTGGTGTGTGTTCAGACCAATGTGTATGTGTTTATTTATTTACTTCCTCTCTCTTACTTACTTATCATCCTATTTATGTATTTATTTAAAAAGCTTCTGTAAAATGCAAAATTTCTCCCTTGGGGACAAATAAAGTTCTGTGGAACACACGAAGGATGCTGAAGCTTATGGGACAGTGATAAGGATGTTGAGCTTAGCATGGCGACCAAAGAATGACTTTGTATTTGATCTAAACCAGTTAATAGGTATTTTGCAAGGTAAGGAAAACACAAAAAGAAGTGTACCAAGGTGATCTGCTTGCATATTTGATCTTATTGGTTTCTTTGCACCCTTTAATTAGAGTAAAATGTCTGTTTTAGGAAATGTGGGCAAGGAGACTTAGCTGAAATGAGGAGTTGTGCATAGCTGCCACAACTTCACCTAGTGGCCGTTCCTCGAAGGTATCAAAAAAAATAAGTTATTCCAATAATGTGCATATATTGTGACGCCAGTGAGAGTGCACACAACGGAGCTGCATACCTGCAAAGAGAAACTACAGATCGGGAAGCGGTCATGAGTTTGGTAGCTTCAAGGTCAAGCATGGCACTATTAAAGAAAATGACTTTTCCAGACTTGAATTAATGGGTGCTATGCTAAGAAACAATCTACTGAAGCCTTTAAACTTGGAAACAGATGCGTTTAAGATGTAGACCGATTTCATGATCACCTTGTGCAAGATTCATAGCTCAGGGCAAAAATAAAAGCATTTATTGCTAACAAAGTTAATAAAATTCCAAGTTTAACAAATCCAGAGTCATGGTCACAATCACTAAGAGGTCATACTGGAAAAGGTCTTCTTCAGAGCCATATCTACTGGAATGGACCTAACCTTTCACTCAAACAGAAAATATTGGTAAAGAGATTCTGGATGATCAGATTCCTTAGAAAATGAAGCCCATGTTTCATGTAACAGTTCCATTCCACAGCAGTGACAAGGCAACTGAACCTGTGCTAGACCTAGAGAGACTCAGTAAAATGAAAGTTGTATTCAGAGTTTAAATTACTGGTGGGGACTGTACAGGCCCAGTTTATATCAAAGGTGGTACAAAAAGAAATGCTGCCAAGTGGAGAAGGCAAAATCCCACAGCAAATCTGGAAATTGATAGAAGAATATTATCCAGGACAAGATAGACTTGTATATTGATGTACTGTCCACACTTAATCCTTGACTATTTTGAGAAGTTCAATTAATTTATCCTTTAGATATTAATGCTAAATAACCAATAAACTCATTATTGGCAGGATGATGTTTTAACTTTATACAAACTGATAGTATGCGGGCCAATATAGTTGTGTCAATTAACAGTAAAAGATTAAATTGTAGTATTTCCTGAAGAACATTGAGTGCAAAATGTCCTTTTGACTTTGCTGATCATCTTCACAAAGTTAAATAGCCGATTAGCCTTTTTACCAAGATAGATGGTGCCAAAGGGCTATGAAAGATCCTTAGTGGTTTAGAAAAAAAAACATTAAAGCTACTTCCCCAATCAACACCATTAATGTCAATAGTAGCATAACTTCCTCCATGTCTGAAGCACTCAATAACAATCAGCTTCTCTGTTTTGCTCACGTCATGTGACAGATTGTTGCTATCATACCATAAAGTTTAATTTTTCCAGTAAGTAGCCTTGTCATTTTTGGTTATCAGACACATAATAGAATTTCTGTCAGATTTAGCAATGCAAATGTGGATAAACTGGGTATGGAGAAATATTCTTCAAGCTTGAGATAGATAGATAGATAAAATAGATTAGATAGATTAGATAGATACTTTATTAATCCCAAGGGGAAATTCACATAATCCAGCAGCAGTATACTGATACAAAGAAACAATATTAAATTAAATAGTAATAAAAATGAATAAATAAATAAATAAAATAAAAAAATAAATAAATAAATAAATTATTATTATAATTATTAGGTGTACTAAGTAAGAAATACTGAATCTAGTTAAACAGATTTGTATTTGCATCAAGAGCACAAAAGATCAGGCACTTTTTGCAACATAAAGCATGAGAAGAGTAATCATTTACTTTATTCGAACATACTTTTTATAGCGGTTTTGTTGCATGCATTAGCAAATAGCACAAAATTAAATCTAACTCTTTTTATAGTGTCTCCCCTATACACACACACACGCCAGTCCCACATATACCCAGTCATAAGGGTTGAGCTGGTGAAAAATTAAACTCTTGACATTAGATTATTGTGTGGAAAATCACATTTTCCAACTTAACTGAATATATGGTCTGTGATATACCCAGTCAAACTGGAGTTTTAGTATATGTGGCACTACTTACTTACAATGTATAAAACTGTGTTATGACAGGAAGAAAAAATAAAAACCTTCAATGCACATTTAAATCTCCCAAAAAAAGAGTCAAATCTACAAAACAAATTTAAAAATAATTTACATTTACAAAGAAGATCCAGGTTCTAACTGCTTGTAAAATAGCAGTTTCAGTACAACAGAAGTATGACACCACTGACAATAAATCAAATATCATAGTATTACAAAATCTCACCTTGCAAGCTCTATAGAGATACTTCTTATCCTGAGTTTGTTTGTAAAGAGACAGGAAAGAATAACCATTTCCTGCTGTGCCATGACAGATTCCATATCCCTTTCTCAGCAGCCCTCTCTGCCAAATAACATCACTACATTCCACTGCATCCTTCAGGTACTTTTCTTCTTTAAAAACCTTTAAAAATATTTATAAGCTATTAACATCTAAAAAAATATTTTTTATTAATAAAACCAGAATAGAATTACTACTATAAATATTTTGCAACTTTTCTTTACAAAGAATAATATGTACAAGTGTGTTAGATGGTAGTACTTTGAGTTCTTATGGCACTCTGGAGATAAATGGTGATGCACATGAAATAGTGACTTTCACATAAGACAACATAATGTTCATAAAGATTCTGAACATTTTATTCCTTTAATTGACAGTCAATGGATATTTTAACTTGAACTGAATTTCACAGATGCAGCTAAGAGGAATGCTGTAAAAGTTGCATGAAGGGACGTTGTACAGTATATCTAAATTTAGCGCCACTGTTTGTTCTAAGGGAAAGCCACTACATGAGGGT
This sequence comes from Polypterus senegalus, assembly GCF_016835505.1. Classification (NCBI taxonomy): domain Eukaryota; kingdom Metazoa; phylum Chordata; class Cladistia; order Polypteriformes; family Polypteridae; genus Polypterus; species Polypterus senegalus. The sequence continues at coordinate 151,741,219 of NC_053158.1, forward strand.
ATGTCTCAAACCCAGTTCTGCTTTTCTTTCACTGTGAAGATACAGAAACATCAGCACACAGTTTCAGTTCCAGTAAGGGCAACAATGAAACCAGTTTGATTCATTATGTCAAAAATGACACTGCCCCTTCCAGTCACATAACCTCAGTAAAGTACAGTATAAAAGGGACTGGAAGCAGCAGACAGGTATTTTGACTAAAAGCATCATAGAGGAGAATTCTGAGTTAGACGTTTTTCCTTTTTATGCACAGAAAGAAAAAAATCTTCTGTTCTGCAAACTGAGCGAAATGCCATCTAATAAAGACATGTTACAGACTGTAGTTTCTATTTCCATGACCAACAATGTAATGGTTTAAATTGTTGGTAGAAACGACTTGTTCTACAGAATATTATTACCTAAAACAAACATTTTGTAGTATAAATGAGAAAGATGAGAATAAATACCAGTCACAGTAACAAAGTGGTAATTAGTAGATTGTTACATTGATTAAAATGTTTCTCTGTAGACAATGAATTTGCCTTTCATTCAGGAGATGTTTAGCATGATTTATCAAATTTAAATTATGGATTTATTTTACACATACTGTATGTAAACATGGATAAATACATACAAAGATACATAGATACATACATACATAGCAAATGTCTTAGGCAGTTTTGATTGTTTACAAAATCATTTGTCTTAGATGGGTATTTTATCTCCTCAGGATTAGTATGTCAATAGAAGATAGTATTTTAGAGATTCAAACATTCCTTTTGCAAAAAGTCAAGGAATACAATAAGATATTTGAATGTCCTTAAAGAAAGAAACTAACATCATATTAAGACAAATTTCCAGTTTGATATGTGAGATCTGTCTAGGCATATAGAAAAGGCATATGAAGAAATATAACAAATAGGTGCTACTGAACAATGACATAATGTGTAGGATGAACACAATAATTAACTGAAACACAAACAGCTGTGTACAGTGAATTAAACTGGGCAAAGGGACAACCACACTAAAAGGGTGAATCTTATACCATGGCAAAACTAAGACACAAGGTGAACATTTTATCAAGGATGCTCCTAAGAATAAATTTCACAACAGACAGGTGTTTATAGATGTGCTTTCCAAGCTTGTTTCCAAAAGCACAAACAAATGAACCATGCTGATAATTGGAAACAATGCTCAGCCATGGAAACAGAGTGCAGCAGATGACAGATACATCAAGCTTATTTCCCTTCAAAACCTGAAAATGTCCAGCACCACTATTAGCTCAGAACTGGGAAAAACCACTGGGACCCTGGTATACTCATCTATAGTCCAGAAGAGTCTTATCAGAAGTGGTCTTCCATTGTAGATTTGCAACTGAAAAAATAATTCCTCCGAGATGAAGCCAAATGACTCATGGACAAAAACATAAGGACTGCGCATAAAAATGGCAGCAAGTATTCTGGTCTGATGAGTCAAAATTTGAAACATTTGACTCTAACAGAAGAAAGTTTGTGTGCTGAATGTCTGCAAACAACTGTGAAGCACTGTGGGGGCTATCCTACAGGTATTGGGGCTACATTTCTGTAAAGAGTTGGTAAATTTGCTCAAAACTGATAGCTCACTCACTGCTGAGATGTACAGGAAGATTCTCATCCATTATGCAATACAATCAGTGAGATATCTAATCAGTCCCAACTTCACTCAACAGTATGATAGAAACTCCAAACACATTGCCATATTCATAAAAAAAACTATCTGCAGCAAAATGAGTAGCAGGGACTAACTACTCCAACAGATGGTATGCCCTACACTGAGTCCTAATGTTAATGTCACCAAGCCAGTCTTGGATTACTTGCAGAGATAAAAGCAAGTAAGATAGCCAAAGTATGCAGTGGAACTGTGGAAAGTTCTCCAATTGGCTTGGAACAACTGACAACTTGAGTGCCTTTAGAAACTGCATGCCAGTGTACCTAAGAGAATTATTGCTGTTTTTAAGGCAAAGGGTGGTTACACCAAATATTGACTGGTACCTTATATTTTGCATAGTAATATACAGGGTGCGCCATTTATATGGATACACCTTAATAAAATGGGAATGGTTGGTGATATTAACTTCCTGTTTGTGGCACATTAGTATATGTGAGGGGGAAAACTTTTCAAGATGGGTGGTGACCATGGTGGCTATTTGGAAGTCGGCCATTTTGGATCCAACTTTTGTTTTTTCAATAGGAAGAGGGTCATGTGACACATCAAACTTATTGGGAATTTCACAAGAAAAACAGTGGTGTGGTTGGTTTTAATGTAACTTTATTCTTTCATGAGTTATTTACAAGTTTTTTCTTTGTTTACAGCCATTGACATGTCGCAGAGGTTAACACGTGAGGAGCGGATAGAAATTGTGTTGATGTCTGGTGAACGCAGTAACCGGGTCATTGCAGCAGATTTCAATGCAAGACACCCTACGAGACCACCCATCTCCCATGCTACAGTTAGCAAACTGCTTGCTAAGTTTCGTGAAACTGGTTCAGTGTTGGATTTGCCAAGATGTGGACGCAGGAAAACTGTCACTAATGAAGAAACATCAGTGGCTGTCCTAGCTTCATTCAGCAAGAGCCCACAGCGTAGCACTCGCCGCATGTCACTGGAGAGTGGCATTAGTCGAACATCCCTTCGGCGGATATTAGCTACTCACAAATGGCACCCTTACAAACTCCAGCTACTGCAGCATCTCAACGAGGATGACCCAGATCGGCGCACTGAATTTGCAGAATGGGCAAAACAAAATTGGAACAGGACCCTCAGTTTACGCAGAAGATTTTGTTCAGTGATGAGGCAAACTTTTATGTGAATGGTGAAGTTAACAAACAAAACCACAGCTATTGGTCTGACACTAACCCACATTGGATAGATCCCTCCAAGACTGTTGGAACAAAAAATTGATGGTATGGTGTGGTATATGGGGTACAAAGATAGTGGGGCCATTCTTCATCAATGGAAACCTCAAGGCCACTGGATATGCGAAATTGCTACATGATGATGTGTTTCCCTCTTTATGCACTGAAGCTGGCACGTTCCCTGAGTTTTTCCAGCAAGATGGTGCACCACCACATTATGGGTGTCAGGTCCGAGCATTCCTAGATGAACAGTTTCCTGGAAAGTGGATTGGTCGTGTGGGCCAGTTGAATGGCCCCAAGGTCTCCGATCTGACCCCTTAGACTTTTATCTTTGGGGTCATCTGAAGGCAATTGTCTATGCTGTGAAGATACGAGATGTACAGCACCTGAAACTACGGATACTGAAAGCCTGTGCTAGCATTTCTCCTGCGGTGTTGCTATCAGTGTGTGAAGAGTGGGAGAAGAGGGTTGCATTGACAATCCAACACAATGGGCAGCACATTGAACACATTTTATAAGTGGTCAGAAACTTGTAAATAACTCATGAAAGAATAAAGTTACGTTAAAACCAAGCACACCATTGTTTTTCTTGTGAAATTCCCAATAAGTTTGATGTGTCACATGACCCTCTTCCTATTGAAAAAACAAAAGTTGGATCCAAAATGGCCGACTTTCAAATGGCCACCATGGTCACCACCCATCTTGAAAAGTTTCCCCCCTCACATATACTAATGTGCCACAAACAGGAAGTTAATATCACCAACCATTCCCATTTTATTAAGGTGTATCCATATAAATTGCCCACCCTGTATATCATACCCATGTACATGTGTAAACAGATATAGAAGCTTAAGTAAAATTCATTTTTATGTTGTTAAGATAAAATACTGACCTTATGAGCCTGTAAAATCATATGTATCACTCCAGGAGCACCATGACACCAGTGGACCAGACGATCGGTCTCATTGCTGAGAGATGATGGATAATTCCCAGATCTGAATTTTTTATGTCGCACATAATCTATGCTAGGTTTTACCAAATCATTAAGAACTTCTACATCAACTTTAGCTTCTGGCTGAAAAAAGAAAGCATAAATCCATGATTTAGAAAGACAGTAGTAAAATGCTAGTTTAATTGAAACTATTTAGTCTGAAAGAAGTATCCAAAAAATGCACATTTTTCTTAGGAACACTGCTGTGTCAAATACTACTGGGGCTCCTTTATACCATCAGGAATATATCTGCATAAGGCCTGACGATGACTATAATAGCCAAGCCTGGACTTTTCTTTATGTTGATCTTTTCTTGCTTTACTAGCCAACCCGCGGCATAGCATACGCCGCATAATCAGGCCGCTTTTTAAATGATTTTTAAGCACAGAGGAAAAAATAAGCATTTGAAAAATCCGTAATTTAATAAACCACCAAGAAAAGTAACATTGCAACAATGCACGCTACGAACCAACATACAATTGTCCATGACTGAAAACCGGAGGAGCGCCGTCGCGCTTTCTCCTTCCAAAGCGAAGGACGGGGTTGAACAGCGCTCGTTCAGTACGCACTGCCCGCTTATGTGCCCACCCCCAACTCCCTACCTGAGTCGCTTTCGTCTGTGTACAGTCCACACGCACCTGTGAGTCATGTTGATTGTTAATTTTCCAAACACCGCCTCAGTCGGTTTCCATGTTGATTTTTCATTGTTCTTTGCGGTTCCGGCTGCTTTTTTTTATATATAATCCACCAAGTCACCCGACCATGGGGGGCTTTACAAAGGGCAGGGACATAATCAGTGCGAGCATATGACCCACGTACTGGGAATTTCGCTTAGTGGGGAACAATTGGAAGCCACGGTCTCCATCACGAATGGGGTTCAACGGCTTACCCACGTCCCCCCGCGCCGGGTAGACACACGTTGATCCATTCCGTGTAGCGCGTGCAGTACCGACATACAAGTGCATCACAGACCTGTTAATGCCCAATCTCACGTGGCTGAAAGCCACTTGTCCCTCTAAGAATTTGGACGCCGACCGCTGTTGGGTCGTGTAACTATTTAGCAGGCGGAGTCTTTGTTTTCGGAAATAACCAGTCAAATCGCTCCACCAACCAAGAACTGCCATGCACCACCACCCACAGAATTGAGAAAGAGCTATCAATCTGTCAATCCTGTCCGTGTCTGGGCCGGGTGAGGTTTCCTGTGTTGAGTCAAATGAAGCGAAAGGCTCCACACTTGGTGGTGCCCTTCCGTCAATCCCTTTAAGAGTCAGCTTTGTAACCATACTCCCCCCTGAACCCAAAGACTTTGGTTACCCGGTTGGCTGCCCGGCGGGTCATGGGAATGACGCTGCCGGATCGCCTGTTGCGGGGCCTGCATTGGTGAAGCAGGTGAGACAGTAATGAAACTGAGGCACAGGGCTTATTGGTTTTTAAAGACTGCTTCCTTCATTGGGTTTTAACCAATGCACGGAACGAACCAATACACAATCGTCCGTGCGGCGCTCAGGGTGGAACGGGAGGAGAGGAGAAGGACATCCACTCCGCTCCCTCTGTCATGCTAATCTGCTGATTTCTCGTTCAGTATACACTGCCTGCTCATGTGCCCACCTCCAACTCGTCACTCGAGTCGTTGTCGTCTTTGTACAGTCCAGATGCACCTGTGACTCATGTAGACTTTTCATTGCTCTGTGCGGTTTTGGCTGCCTTTCTATATATAATCCACCAAGACACCCGACCATGGTGGGAGGGGGGTGTATACAAAGTGCAGTAGTATCTAAGAAGACGCATGTTTGTCGCGGATGCGAATTGCTGTATGTAGCGTGTAAAACAGTTTGCTATAGTGCAAGTGGTCGTGCGTCGTAACCAAAAACTTGTTTTTTAGAGACTGCTCACTTCATTGTGTTTTAACCTCAGTTGTAAAGGAACGTTTTAAGGATCCTATGGGATACCCCTCGCAAACAGTTTTACACGCCTCATATGGCGATTCACCTCCGCGAGAAACATCCCTCTATTAACAGTCAACGTGGGTCGGAGCTGCATGTGACCTCTACGACAGACGAATATAAATGACGCCGGTTTTTCTGTGTCGTCGCGTCCGAGTTGGTGGGCGTGGCTCTGTGAGTTGTCGTCGTATCCAATGGTCTTGGAGTTGGTGGGCGTGGCTCCTTCCTGCTTGCGCCATAGGTGTTTCACTTGTCGGTGGCTTAGTGAATCCACGCCCCTTCCGGCGTGCTTTCCATGGTTGTCTTGCCTTAGTGAATTATATATATATATATAGATAGATAGTAACTCCAGTGCTTGTTCAGACTAAAATTTGTGTGTATTTATTTATTTATCTACCTATTTATGTATGTATTTATTTATGTATTTAAATAGCTTTGGTAAAAAGCCACATTTCCTCCTGGGGACAAATAAAGTTCTATCTATCTAAACATTATTTCTAACACAATCTAGCAAATCTAGCTCTTACAACTCCTAAAATAATTCAGATTACTTTCAAAGAACAGAGCTGTTTAAGGAAAATAAAAAAAAATACAGAAATTAGTGTAAATGAATGGAATGGCAGTAGTAGTCTGTAACTCTGTGGACTTTCTCCCACATCAGGTCAACTATAAATTTTAAATTGACCCCCTATATGTGAGTGTGACCTGGGATGGAGTGGTTGGTTTCTGAATTTTGCTCCACATGCTTTCCCTTGTAACCTACCATAGGAGTGGTAAAACATATCAAAGAACATGTAGAACAGTCTGCCTGATTTGAAAATAACTCTACCTTCTGCTTCAATCAAAAGCTTAAAATAAACAAGGACTCATTTACCTGCATTAGCATGTAATAAATTCCTGCAAGGCCATGAGCTGCACCAATGTACTGTTTACGATGCCACTGATACAAGAGAGGGCAGCGATCTGTTTTCCGCTCATCTTTTGAAAGATTTTTTCCAGATTCCAAAATTGCATCAACTACCTGAAAAGTGTTAAAAAAGCAATATAAATAATCTATGACTGTACAACAAATATGCACTTACTGCAAAGCTTACTTATAAGCCCAATTCTAGGAGTCTAGGCAGAAAAATTCTAAGTTGATTTCAGACTATTACAAATGGGTTTTTTTTAATCACTTAATTCGTATGGGTCACTGCTGTTGGGTGGTTGCGAGTCACTACTGCATTTATCGGGAAAGGGTTGTGGGTGACTTACGAAGTGTGTCATGGTGCGTTAATGTGGGTTGATTAAGTAACTGACAAACTGAAGGCTATGATGATCATCCGTGAATCTCTAAGGTGAAGTTTTAATGACTGTCATGCCAATTAATATGGAATGGAAAGCAAAGACCGTAAGAAGTGTAAGAATGGGGCACAACAAAAAAAAAATTAAATTAAGATACCCTGCTCTAAAGATATGTTACTATGTTAACTTGGCATTTTAACCTTGCCCAGTCTCAGTGAATTCAGTTGTGTGGATGAATATGCCCTGTGCTAGGCTAGCATGCCACCCACGATTACTTCCTGTTTTATACCAACAGCAGTAAGGATAGGCTCCATCTCTTTTTAACTATTAACAGTAAAATTAAGTTCAGAAAAATGACAGATAAATGGACAGAAAACAGAGTTTATATTCTAGCATAAAATGTAATGTCACCTTCCTCTGAAAGTTGCCAAACACAAAGGATGAGCATAATGATATTATTTAGATGATATAACTGACAGAGACTGTTAACCTATAAAACATACATTTACTTTCAGGAAAGCACAATCCTACTGAAGAGTTTCCTACAATTTTACTATGGGCAAATATAAAGATGGCAAATAAATAAATGTACAGTGATCCCTCACTATATCGCGCTTCGACTTTCGCAGCTTCACTCCATCGCGGATTTTAAATGTAAGCATATCAAAATATATATCACAGATTTTTCGCTGGTTCACGGATTTCTGCGGACAATGGGTCTTTTAACTTATGGTACATGCTTCCTCAGTTTGTTTGCCCAGTTGATTTCATACAAGGGACGCTATTGGCGGATGGCTGAGAAGCTACCCAATCAGAGCACGTATTACGTATTAAATAAAACTCCTCAATGATATACGATATGCTTCCTGCCTGGTGCTTCGCATACTTAAAAGCTCTAACAGCCCGTATTGATTTTTCATTGTTTGCTTTTCTCTGTCTCTCTCACTCTCTCTGACATTCTCTGCTCCTGATGGAGGGGGAGTGAGAAGGGGAGCTTTTTGCACAGTGGCTGTTTGCTTAGAAGATACGGACGCTCCTCTAAAAAATGCTAAAAGGCTACCTTCACATTGATCCCTTCATTGCGGCCACTTTATCGCAGTGCTTACATACTTAAAAGCGCAATAGCCCTATTGATTTTTGATTGTTTACTTTTCTCTCTCTCTCTGACATTCTCCACTCCTGAGGTGCACCTTGAAGAGGAAGATACATTTGCATTATTTTAATTGTGAGAAAGAACTGTCATCTCTGTCTTGTCATGGAGCACAGTTTAAACTTTTGACTAAAGGGTGTTATTTCATGTCTAGAGGGCTCTAATAATGATAAAAAACATATTTAGAAGGTTGTAAACAGGTTTTCTATGCTCTAACTGCGAAAATATTAGATTTATAAATAAAGAATCCTACTTTGTGGAAATTCATTTATCTGTCCGGAGTGGATTAACTGTGATAAACGAGGGTTTACTGTATAACTGTGTGGAGAATATTTATAAACAGTGTGGGAGAGTTTCTAAGGGCTTAAAATATATAAAAATAACCATACAAACATATGGTTTCTACTTCGTGGATTTTCACCTATCGCGGGAGGTTCTGGAACGCAACCCCGCGATCGAGGAGGGATTACTATAATGCAAAAAAATAAACAATAAAGTAAAACTAGTCTGCATTCCCATAGTAGATGTAATAAGGTATAAATATATAAATCAAAACACAAAAATAGAATACACCTAATGCTCTTAAAAATTATATTGTCCTTATATATTAATTGGGGTTTCACCAGTACTATTCATGGGTATTCATATTGGTTCAGTATCAATTAACTCTTATTTAGTACCAGCTCCACCTTATAATTTTTTACTAATACCCAATGAGCACTGGACTTGGTGGTCAGTCAATGGAAAAATTAAACAGTGACTGAGCTTAAAGTTGAAATTGCAAAACAGCTAGGTGGCTAGAAATAAAACTTAAAACTAACCAGAATCTTCTCCTTAGAATGGATGAGTAGGTAGTAGTAGAACAACTTAAGTCAAATGTTTTTCACCAGAGCTGTCACATAAAAATTTGAAGGTAGAATATATCTATTCATACATTTTCAGAGCAGGATCGTGGTGCAGCTAGAGCTTATTTCAGCAAGCATCAGACACAAGGCAGGAACATATCCTGGATGGGGCACAAGTCCACTGGAGGGTGAATGCAAGCACTCACACTCACTCACACACACACGCTAATTTATTTGACACACGCCTTCCTTGCATTTCAGCTTGGATACCAAACTTTTAGAAAAAGATTTCAAAATGCTAATGTGAACATAAAACTTTTAACATGAATATTGTGTTTTCAAATTTAACAGTGTTTGTGTGGACTAAACCAGCTGAGATATTCATTTCAGTTGCCAAAAATTACACTGGGGTTTTTTTTTATACCTGAAATACCAGTGTAATGCTGTACCTATAGTTGGCTAAATATTAAAAATGTGTACAAACTGTACAACAGTTACTAGCAATTTTAATAAAGATATACAATTAACATGTTTATTTTTAGAGAAAAAGATTTAATTCACTATGGCTTATTAAATAAAACTGTCATCTTCTCATACATTTATTAAAAATGTAGCATCATTCTTTTCATTGTAATTAAAGCATTTTTTCAGTACTTGATACCAAATATTTAAAACATAATTAATGACATTTTAACTAGCTATAGTAAGTGCTTACTCTCTCACTCTTATATTTTCAGTATCTCTGAAGGTTGGCAAACTAGAATTAGTACTAGAGATATTTTCAAATATGTTACATAAAATATGAATGTTACACAATGTTTTAAGGAGATGTCACATTTTCAGTAGAAATTTTAAAAAGGTGCTTTGTAAAATACAGAAAAAAAGGATATTAACAAAAAGATCTAAATTATCTAACAAGGCATAAGAGAATATTATCAGCCTATGGAAATTCAGCATCTTGTAGATTATTTCTTAAAAAGTTCCTTACTATAAAAATCCATAACTATTTCTGATTACTTCTAAAATCAAGTTTACCATGATTGGTTTGTGTGATGAATGACAAAAATGTACATTACACTCTAATATGAGCAATATGTTCAGTTAGCACAATTCCCAAAACTTGCTTAAGTTGAGCTATCGATATCAGCACAGTAAGTTTATTGACATTAAAAGGAATGGTTGCAAGGAATTTGGCTTGATGACTCTCAAATTATACAAAATTAGGATAATGGTAATAGCCATCTGTCACCAACCCTCAAAAAGCAAACTAATAAAACATTGAATATGTCTATCAGTTATAAAGTTAAATAAAAAAAAACAGTATAGAAAAGCTAGTCTTTAAAGTTAAAGGTTTTGCTAGCTTCAATTCTACATGTACCGCAAATGTGATTGAGTTTTTATTAATTTTGGTTAACACTTTCAGAGCTCTTCTCTATTATTTTTCCTTAGACAAATGGAAGGATCAATTGACATATACTGACGAGAACATTTATTTAAATAAAGCACAAAATATTATTTAAATAAAATCACTAATGTTATGGTGTAAGAAAAACTATTCAAGAAAAAATGTGAGCCTTAAATTTCTGTGCCCAAAGATCACATGATTTTGTGGCATTACACAAGTAGCTTGTTTATACTGGTTTGTAAGAGAGTCAGTAACAGTTTAAAATGTGCAGAAAACATGACCTACTAAGAAAAACTCATTATGATTGTGTTAATTATTTACAGATGAAAGAAAACTTCAAAATCTGCAATGGGATAATAACTATTAATGTGTGCCAAACACTAATGATAATCTGAGTTTAGCATTTCTTAAATTATTAATAGACATTTGTTAGGAAATACCTATTGAATTTTTACTGAAATAGAAAGAGTTATAAACCCAAGATACAAACAGAAAATTGCAATTCTTGTAGTCCTAAAAATACAACTTGGGTATGCATTTACACATATATAAGAAAACAACTCCACCCTGCCAAAGCATGGACTCTGCAAGACCTCTGAAGGTGTCCTGTGGTAACTGCTGCCCCAGATTGAACTTGATGTTCTAATGCATCCCAAAGATGCTCAACTGGGCTGTGATGTAGGAAATTTGGAGGTCAGAGCAGCACCTCAAACTCTTTGATTATGTTCCTCAAACCATTTGGTTTAACTGGTGAAAGCAGTTTACTGATACATATACACACATAAAGAGTAGTAGCACAGAAATAATACTAAAAAATCCTTGTGAGGCTGTCTCAGCATAGACCTTTTTACCAATCAAAACACTGAATTTGTAGGTTAAGTATTGCCAAACTACCCCCAATCAACGTCTGATCATGGCATGATAACTATATATGACAGTTCTTAATTAATAAAACAATACATATTTTAAATGTGTCAAATTTATAAGATATGAAAATTACTTACATCAAAACAAAGCATATTATTTTAACAGAAAAAGTGCAGTGTCTTATCTGTCCATTTAAAATCCTTGGTGCAATGCCCAAAAACCTTTTAATAGTTTAATCTCACACAGGCATCCACACAAGGTCACAGAACAATTACGGGTGCCGGTCATAAAATTAGAATATCATGACAAAGTTGATTTATTTCAGTAATTCCATTCAAAAAGTGAAACTTGTATATTAGATTCATTACACACAAACTGATGTATTTCAAATGTTTATTTATTTTAATTTTGATGATTATAACTGACAACTAATGAAAGTCCCAAATTCAGTATCTCGGAAAATTATGACAAAACCTGTAAAAAAAAAACCTGTGCATGCAGTGTGTCACATCTCAGATAAAGAGAAAGACGAGCTGTTTATTGATGCAGTAAGAAACGAATCGATGAATGAAACCTGTCATCTTTACAACGATTGACAAACACGGAATATAACTTGAACACAACACATCCTTGTGACGATGTGGGTTCTGGCTCCACACTCCCTTTGTTATTGGAAGCACTCGAACCCAACACCGTCGATAATGTAACCGAGTGAGCTAGTCAATGGAGGCAAATGATTCCAGCAAGGGGAAGGTATACAAAAAGTGCAACAGTGCTTTTATTAAAAATCAACAAAACAAAAACAGTGTTCCATAAATAGTGCAGATCTTCAAGTTCTTCAATAAATAAATAAATAATCCATTAAAAGAACACGTGGGGGTTAAAACTCAATAGAAAAAACAATCCTTAAAATCGAGAGGTTAAAATGATCAGGAAGCGGTCTTTAAAAACAACAACAAATAAGCTTGGTGCTTCTTTTCTGTATGCGTCTCACCTGCTTATCCCGTACGGGCTTAGCAGCAGGCAAGACGCTCTCTGCAGCTGCCCTCCTACATCACACGCTCGAGACTGGAGACCTCCCGATCCCTGGCTTCGGTCTGGCACTCATCCCAGTCCCCGAGACCTGATTACCCTCAACGGCCAGGTGCCCGTTGGGGATTCCATCACCAAGTCTCCGACTTCGCTGCCTTTTCAATGGCCTCTCTGCGCCCGTCGCTTTCACCTTGTCACTCCGCTACCAGATCGCTCAGCGGGCGACATCTACACAAACACCTGGGTGTCGGCCTAACACCCAGCTTCCTCGCAGCTGCCCACGGCGCCGATCGCGCTCACCACACGCTCCGCGTGTCCGTCTCTCTCCTGCACCGCTTGCTTCCACGCTCCCTGTAACCTCCGTCCTCTCCTTTCCTTTCTCTCCGATCGATTCTCCCCCTCTTTCTCCCCAACCGACTTGCGCTTCTTTTAAAAAACGTGAGGGGCCATCACAGCTGCAGCATTAGCCACGGGAGCAATCACGAATGTGGGCAGTTCCTCACCTGTGCACACGGTGAGAAACGCCCACATCGACGACTGCCCCGCGGCTCGCTACAACAACGCCCCCCTCACGAAGCCGCCTCAGGTGCGGTGATTATTTATTTAAAATCAATGGCCTTTTCTCCACGAGCTGTGGACCCATAACACCACAATCCTACAAATACGAACCTGATTGAAAGAAATAATGATAATCAAATCCTTGATGACAGCAACACTCATAACACTCACAAAACAATTACTGTACATTGACAATCATGTTACGTTATTTTTAAAATGTTCCCTTTTCTTTTTCATAACTTCTTTAACACACTACTTCTCGCTGCGCGCTGGTATATATATATATATATATATATATATATATATATATATATATATATATATATATATATATATATATATCCCGATCTACATACGCTGAAATAGACAAACCACACGCTGTGGCGCAATGGTAGAGGCTTCGCCTCTAGCGGTGACGTCCGAGGTTCGATTCCTGAGAGGGGGTGCACTGAGTATGTACGCGCGCTTCCCGATTCATTGTACCCTCGCATCCCCTTGGTTTGAGACGTATGAAAAAATATGCAGTTAACGCAGAAAGACAGATCACCAATTGAAGCTTTATGAATAATGGATACTTTATTCGCCATCAATGATTGTTTTGGTAAAGCCATACTCAGTGTAATCATTAGATGAACGGTAAAAAATACGATAGTTCATAATATCCACACAGACTTGCACGTAAGAGCGGGAGTCATCCGTTTTAACAAACAGCGTATTGCACTGATACGAAATAGCCTGCCCATTTAATTACTTAGGAATGGATACATAAATTAAGATTTTGTACAAATAATGTTTTTCATTTTTCTTCCTTGATGGATTCTGCCACCCCCAGGCAACAGTTGCTCGCACCCCATGTGTGTGTGTGTGTGTGTGTGTGTGTTTATGTAGATATGTATGTATATGTATATTAGCAAAATACCTGCGCTTCGCAGCGGAGAAGTAGTGTGTTAAAGAAGTTATGAAAAAGAAAAGGAAACATTTTAAAAATAACGTAACATGATTGTCAATGTAATTGTTTTGTCACTGTTATGAGTGTTGCTGTCATCAAGGATTTGATTTTCATTATTTCTTTCAATCAGGTTCGTATTTGGAGGACGTGTTGTGATCAAGTTACATTCCATGTTTGTCAACTGTTGTAAAGATAACAGGTTTCATTCATCGAAGTGTTTACTACCCAAATCGCTACTCGTGAATCTAAGATGTTTAACAGGCATTCCCGGCATTAAGTTGAGGATTTGCCTGCGAGTATTTAGCGACAGCGTCTCTATGAACTTGGATTTGCCTGCAAGTATTTAGCGACAGCATCTCTATGAACTTATGGATTTGCCTGCGAGTATTTAGCAACAGTGTGTCTATTAAATTGTGGATTTTTCTGCAAGCATTTGGTGGCAGCGTCACAAAGTTGTTTCCGTCTAGCTGCATCAGAAAATGTACCACGACGTCTGACTCGCCTCCTTTTTACTGTTTTCTCACAACTTGGATTGCTGCTGTCATAATCGATTTGAGTTTCATGGTTTATTTCAATTACGTTAGTATTTGCAGGACTTGTGTTGAAGTCACATTCGGCATCTATCAAGCATTGTAAGCATACAGCTGGTTTCATCGATAACTTCACATCGTAATAAACGAACAATAAAACAGCGGAGAAGCCGTGGATTAAATAAAAATGCTGCAGTTATCAGCACGGAGAAGTGAATAACGTGGTGAAGCAAAGAAGGGAATGAAGAGACCGAAGCGATGGACGGCCTTATATGGGCAGGCAGCCAACTACATGGGAGGCGTGGTGATGGGGGATGCAACACCGCCTCACACTGCGACCGAGCTGCAGGCTATGGACGTATATATGTACGTAAGTAGGATTAAATTATGACCGTTACGCGTAGAATTTCAAAATGAAACCTGCTTAACTTCTGTAAGTAACCTGTAAGGAATGAGCCTGCCAAATTTCAGCCTTTTACCTACACGGGAAGTTGGAGAATTAGTGATAAATGAGTCAGTCAGTCAGTCAGTGAGGGCTTTGCCATTTATTAGTATATATATATATATATATATATATATATATATATATATATACACATATATCTACAGTATATATCTATATAGATATATATATAATCTATTTAGATATATCTATATATATCTATATATATATATATATATATATATATATCTATTGTCACGCACGTGTGAATAGGGGGCCGCGGACGGACCTAAAACGGTATCGTGAGTTCGTATGCCAGAAGGATGTGACGGGGTACTAACTTTCCTCGCTTTGTTTTCCGCAGAAAGAAAGACGCACTGCCGCCATGAAGCGATCTGAATCAGCATCCACACACCACTACTTCCGCCCTTCCTCTGTCAATCCCTGATGACGTCACCAATCCCACTATCCTCCTTCTACCCAGCATACACCTCTACTTCCAGTCCTGCCTTATAAATGCTCCCACTCCGCCATCTTTCGGCGGTCAACTGTGTAGTACGAATGTGTGCTAACCTTGACTGTGATATATATACTTTTGCAAATCTGTTTTACAGTATACGGGGCCGGAAACCCCAAACCTTTATAGTTGTGTTTGTCTTTCTTTTACACACACATATATATATATATATATATATATATATATATATACATATATATATATATATATATATATATATATATATATATATATATATATATATATATATATATATATATATATATATATATATATATATATATATATATATATATATATATATATATATATATATATATATATATATATATATATATATATATATATATATATATATATATATATATATATATTAGTGGAGACTGGCTGGGTGCCACGAGGGGGCAGCCGCTCTGGTTGGAATGGCGACCATGGGAACAGAGCATGGAAGCTCAACCCTATAGGGGCCTGTGGTCACTGCCAGGGGGCACCCAGATGGCTGAGAAGCCCTGGATGTCAGCACTTCCCCCACACTCAAAGGTGCTGAGGGAAGGAATACCAGAGACACCCAGAGTGCTTCCAGGTGCTCAACCGACACTTCCGCCACACCAGGAAGTGCTGGCAGAAGTTCATCAGGAGACACCTGGAGCACGTTCCGGGTGAACATAAAAGAGGCCGCCACCAGGTGGAAGAGGACGAAGCCTGTAGGAGAGGAGTGGAAACGGTCAGTAGGAGAGGCATTGAGGAAAGAGGCCTGGACTAAGGGTGATTGGTGCTGGAGCACTGGGTTGTGCGTGTAAATAGTTGCAGAATGTATAATAAACATGTGTTGGTGTTTGAACCGACTGTGTCTGACTGTCTGTGCCAGGGCTGTTCCCCAAAATATATATATGCATTAGTTTGTGTATTGTAATTACATGAAGTTGACTTTTAGAAGGTCTTTTAGTACTAATTGCATTGTTAAGGAGAATGGAGTTGGGTGCAAATCCAGATCCTGTTTCTGGCCCCTAAGGACTAGGATTAGCCCTGGATATAGAAGATCAGGGGATACCTACCTATCTGTAAGCTTTCTCTATAGTTCTGAATTTGCCAAACCAGAAGAAGATCTGTGACCCTGGCTCAGCCTACATCTCCATCCTTTGCCTGCCTCAGTTCATTTATTTTAAAGGTACTCTGTTAGGCTCAAGAAACCATCTGCTATGTCTACAAGTGATGTGCACAGTCGGGACTTTTTCTAACTAAAGATCACAGCTTCTTGTTTACAATATATATAATATACTATATTTGTTGCATGAAAAACTTTGAAAATCCATGGTCAAATTACATATTTTGTCAACATTTAACATGGTTGTGACACATCATCTACTTCAAATGCATATTTTACAATTCATGTTTTCACAAACATAGCAGTCAATTCCATCAACATAACATCGACACCAACACTATAGTCATAACTGATCAACAGCAGTTTCAGCTTCAGATTTTGGAGAATTTTGGATTTTTGAATGCTCAACCTGTAAATACAACTTTGTCAGAAAATAAAGTAAAACTAGGGCATTGTAATTAAATTGTTCTGTACAGTTTCAATTTATCCGGTGAACTGAAAAAAGTATATAAATAAACAAAAGAGTAAATGTGGTATTTGGGAAAGTTTGGGCATCCTCTGTAAGGTCTGAGAACCTGTTAGGTCTTTAGCCTGGTCTGACTTAACTCAAGAACTGTTAGCCTGATCAAGAACTGTCAATAATAATTGTCACCTGATGACACTTCCACAGTGCAATATATTCTCTGGCACTTCAAACGCTGTGCAGCACTCAGCAACCAAAGGCTTTTCTGACTGAAGGTCTGAAAATTAAACTAACTGATGTCTACAAAGCAAAGGAAGGCAATAAAATAATATCAAAATGCTTCTAGCTGGTAATTTCCACAGCCAAAAATGTCATTAGGAAATGACAGTTAAGGGGAACCATGGGGGTTAAGACACTATTTGGAAGACCAAAAAACTGACATATTGGACAGCTTATATACTGTGCAGTGAAGCAATGCATTTCTTAAAACACCTGCAGACAGATTTAGCTGAGAAACTGGTGGTACGGTGGTACAGTGCAATAGTAGTACAGTTTTCTACTGTATTGTCTAAACCAACAATAGCTTTCAAAGAAAAGAAATCGGAAGGAAAGCTTACCAGCACTCTCATCATAAATAACATCTTAAGTATTTACATAAGACAGGGGAGTTGTAAACAAATGCTGTGGACAGATGATTTTAAAACTAAACACAAGGGTTGTTGAAAGGAATAAAGAACTGCATTTGAAAAAAAGCATATTATGCTTTTGTTATTGTGTGTGAATGTTAGTGGCACAGTAAACACTATGTGAGTACGGGGAAAATGGATTCTACAAAATACTAATAAATCCACAAGGAGAATGTCAATCGGGAAAATTAAGCTGAACACAGGATAGCTCCTACAACAAGACAATGATCAAAAACAATTCTACTAATTCTACATATCTACTGCAAAGTACTTCAAGAAACATAAGATAATGATTATTGAATTGCTCTCGCAGTCCACAGACTTGAACATCATTAAAAATGTGTGTGCAGATCCAGACCAAGAATATCTAATAGCTGAAGCATTATGAAAGGAAGAATGGGGAAAAGTTCCCAAAACAAGCACAGCTGGTTACAAAAAATGTGTGTAAACTGTGATTTTTTTTTTGTCCAAGGGGCTCTTACTATTTCTGACTTAGTAGAGTGCCCAAACCTTTTTGAAAACAACCACATTTAGTAATTTTTTAGCTCAACAAATAACATATAACTGTGCATTAACATTTTCATAAAATTATTGTTGTTTAAGTTTGTTTGCTGCCAAAGATGTAGTTACATTTTTTTTTGCTTAAAGTGTCATAAAAATATGTAATTTGGCCAGCATTGTCCTTCTGCATGGAATTGTATGTAATATACGTATACTATATTGCATTAATGTGCCTTGTAATGGTGTACTCTATAAATGGAACTTTTCAAAACCACTTAAATAACTATGTATAACTATCTTACTATTTATTAGGTTTCATTTAAAAATGTGGTTATGAGGATAGGTAAATTTGGGCAATGTGTTAGAAAATGAAAGGATTTTTTTCAAAAAAGAGATGAAAGGAACTTCTGAAATGTATTTAGCTTTGGGAGCATGGGGTTCACAATGTTTGCCTTTATTTTAAAGCCTTACATGAAAAGGTAACTATGTGTTATGCAGCAATCCATGATGAAAATGGCTACTTATCTGTGAATCAATCTTTATTAGTAATTTAGTGAGGCAATTTATTGAACATTACTTAAAATGTTGTAATAAAGGTGAATCGTGGTTTCTTCTATGAATGTGAAAAGAAACTTGATAACTCACAAGTACTTGACCTTAACTTGTTTTTCGCTGATTCAAAGTTTAACAGACAAACTGGTAAACAAAATAACGTGTTGCAGTAAACAGCAGTTAAATATGATTTAAAATCACTGTACTTTATACAAATCTTTTCAAAACAGCTTTTTACAATTTCAAAAACAATCACTTTGAGTTGACATTTTTTACTTATGCAGTTAGACTCAGGAGCTTATCAAGACATATATAGCATGTACTGTACTGCTAATAGCAATAGTAAAATAATGAGTACCCAATAGTAAATATGACATCTAAATGACTCTGAATATAATGTTATTTGTAATCTTATTTGTACAAGACAGAAGACAGATTATTTATTCAGGGTACAGCCAGGGCTGTTATCAAATTAATTCTTTTCGCAGTTTAAGATAAAAAGTAATTTAAATATTGTTCATTACAGACAAATGAATTGAAGAAAACTCTTAAAAAAACTGACTTCTCTAAATGGACTTGGTATGGAGTTAGTTCTTGAGTGAACACTGACTCGCTTTTTTCTGCGGTGTTTTTCCTTTTTTCATTATTATTTTCCATCCATTTTCCAACCCGCTGAATCCAAACACAGGGTCACGGGGTCTGCTGGAGCCAATCCCAGCCAACACAGGGCACAAGGCAGGAACCAATCATGGGCAGGGTGCCAACCCACCGCAGGACACACACAAGCACATCCACACACCAAGTACACACTAGGGCCAATTTAGAATCGCCAGTCCACCTAACCTGCATGTCTTTGGAATGTGGGAGGAAACCGGAGCGCCCGGAGGAAACCCACGCAGACACGGGGAGAACATGCAAACTCCATGCAGGTAGGACCTGGGAAGCGAACCCGGGTCTCCTAATTGTGAGGCAGCAGCGCTACCACTGCGCCACAGTGCCGCCCATATTATTATTTTCATTTTTCAAAATTATTAATCTTTAACTTCTTCAAAATGAAAAATAACTATTGTCTCAAATTTAATAGAAAAAATGTGTTAAGATATATCAATACTGTGCAGCAAGCAGACAATACAAAACACATGTGCTGATTTTTTTTATTTTTTTTTACTTGCTTTTACATCAATGATTCATACTCTCCCCCTGATTTCAGAATTAAATAGTTCTTTGTCCTGAGACAGCTGTAAATCTCCTGTTGACATGTCTTCCAGATAAACTCCAAGAAGTACCAAGTGATGGCTAAATCATAGGCCATAAGGGCTTTAAGAAATTCAGTGGGAAATACATGTTAATCTAGAAAACAGGCAAAGGTTGTAACCAAAAAGGCTGAAGACTGACACTGAAAACCAAAACTTTGTCATTAGCTATTCAACAATACGACACGGCTGTTACGGGTATGGTCACATAACTCAACAACTACTGTTAGAAGGAAAGAGCAAACTAGAAAATGAGTTGTAATAGAGCTAGGCAAAACAATGATCAGGAGAACGTAGGGTCAGATCTGGAATCTAGTTGATTACCTCTTTATTTATACCAGAAGAAAACCTTGAAAAAACCTGACATGAACTACAGCCATGATTGCAGCCACATGATGGTGAACAAAGCACAACCCTAACTCTGGGCATGCACATCAGGTTTCTGAAGATTGTAAAGAAGAAAAAGTATCAAATGTCAAGGGGCATGCACATAAAGCACCTCACCAATGAGAATGTTAGTAAACGGTGGAAGCCCTTTTGCAAGAGTCATGCATATCCTAAATCTCATATTTATGGACACTATCCACCATAACAGGTGAAGGACGTGACCTAACAACAATATATTTGTTAGAATACACCACCGTCAGTGGGACATAAGAAAAAGGAAGTGGATAGGCAAAGCAAGATAAAAGGACAAAGCCAAATATAATGTACATTGGACCTAGCTTGTGTGAAAGCACTTTTAATTTTGTTCAACTTTGTCAAGTGTTCTAGAATTTCTTAGTCACAATACTTTGTTCCATATGTTTATAGTTCTTTTCTATAGTTATCACTTGTGAATATTTGCATAAACTCTGTCTTTTCAACAGTGAGGTATAAATTGGAGTGAATGGCAAAGAAGCAGCATTTATTTATTGCATCTCTAATACATAATCCTTCCATTAATTGGTCTACTGAACCTGTTAACTACACTTGTAGAACAGGAAATCCCTGACCCAACAGTATGGGCGCAAGGCAGGAATTGACACTGAACTGATTCTGATAAAAACAATTAAACTAATTATGTTCCATGAGAAAAATCACTGTTTCCCCACTTAAATATAGTTATGCATTATTATTTACACTTGGATTATTATGGTAGGCTGATCACCACAGAGCAAGTTAGTGTTTTTTTCTTTTTTTTTTTTTAAACTTTTACAAGATTATATTTTCCATCACTCAGTTGATCCTTGATTAAGGTTAACATTAAAAATGTATGAGACAGTGACCATGTTTTTTATGTGAAAATCAAGTAAAGGGTAACACATCACAATATACTTTACCTCTTTGATGTTGGTCTCAGGAACAGTTTCTGATCCAATCTCTCTGTTTAGATACAACAGGGCATATAGATAACCTGCTCGGCCATACAACAGCTCATCAGGCATATCTGATTCTGAACTCAGTACAGCTCTATGCAGCTGAAGAAGCCTAAAAAATTAAATACAAGTGCATCAAAAATAATTATATCAAGAGTCTAAAACAAATCACAATTTAGTGTATGTACAAGTATGCATTCCAAACCTGGTACAAAAATCATTCTATGTACATTTTTACCAGCTAAATGCAAGCAAAATAAGAACTATTACAGTAGAACCTCTGGTCACGAACGTTTCTGAACACGTACAAATAGGGTAACAATCAAAAAGTTTGCCAAAATTTTGCATCTGTTCATAACCACACGCTCTGGTGACGAACAAAAAAAATGGCGGCCAGTTTCCCTACTCGCGTTCGTTCTTTTGTTTGTATTTACAAGGCCTAACAAAGCAGCCGATGTTGCAAAAGGAGTTATGTTAACCAAGTAGAGGCCTCAAGTGCTGGAAGAGGTGGAAAAACTGTTGCTAGTGTGGCTGAACAAGAAGCAACTTGCAGGGGATAGCGTAAGCGAGGTGATCATATGCAAGAAAGCCAGGAAGATTCATGGCAATTTGCTGAAAAAAAATCCTTCTTCGAGTTGCAAATGTGAGGAATTTAAAGCCAGTATAGGATGGTTTGAAAAGTTTTGCAAGAGAAGTGGCATTTAATTTTTTTTCCCTGTGCTTAAAACTCATAAACAAAGTGTTTACATTGAGCGGTTCGTAAGGGTCTAGTGCAAACTATTACAATGTTAGTTTTCTCTATTGTTCAAGGTTTTCTCAGTGTTATTCAATGTTTTTACATGTAGTTTACTATTACACTGTGCATTCTATGGTATAATTATCTATTTGTGTGCTTAAAAAATATATATTTACATACAGATTGTACGGTCTGGAACAAATTAATTGTATTTACATACAATCTTATGGGGAAATTACATTCGGGTCGCGACCAAATCAGGTCACTTCCAGAGATTTGGAATGAATTACGGTCGTGACCAGAGGTACCACGGTAGTCGCATTCTACATAAAGGTACCATAACATATTATATATATATATATATATATATATATATATATATATATATATATATATATATATATATATATATATATATATATATATATATATAGTTATATTCCTTTTGAGATTAGTGAAAAAAGAATAGCATATAAAGTTATTATTATTATTACTTTGTCACAGTTGCATGGGAACATTAGTGAATTGCCATAATCAGGTCCTGGTACAAATTCCCAACTGAACTTAGGTCTTGTCTCTGAATTGGTTGCCTTAGGACTTAAACACTGTTGGGTTTTTAAGGTAATTCCTTTGTGTTTCATTTTTTTTTTGATGGTTAGTGTCAATAAAGCCTAATTGTGTACTTAAATCTGAGATTCAGCAGTAAAACAGTAAAATAAGAAAATGTCTGACAAGTTTTTATAGGCACTGTACCAATCTGAAACAATACCAAGTGCAGCCGATGCAAACTTCAGACCATGCTGGTAAAATGTCTTTGTTAATCTGATGTAGAAGTACTTGGACCAATAATGAAATAATGAGTTATTCTGGCCAGTGGGTAAATCCCCTTGGAGAATTCAGAGTAATCTCACCTCTCCTGTCATTCTCAAAATTGCTTAATCAATTCAGGATCTCAGGAATTTCAGAGAATAAAAGCTTATAATAATTATAGATTACAGTTTTTTTCAGAAAAGAAGCTAATATGTGAACTAAATGACATGCTACACCAACAAGGATGCTTTTGGAAAAAGTACAAATTCTAAAAGTAATTGTTTCTATGGCCAGACTTAAACTAAATGATCTTGGCTGAAAACAGGTTAATGGGAACTGTTTTTGTGAAATACAAGTATGTGTAAACAAATATGCAAGATTTAAGCTAATCATTAAAAATTTCTCCTAAGCTGCAAAAAACACATTTCATATGGAAAAATAAATTCATGTTTTTCAAATATTAGTAATATAAAAACATTTAAACTGCACTCAACAATATCTTTCAATAATCCACAATAAATTAGATGGAAGCAAAATGTAAAATCTACAATTTTTAATAAAACATAAATAAAAAAAATCAAACGGATTTTAACTGGCACTTCCTTGACTAAATGCAGGCTTAACTTGAGCCTGTGCTACAAAGAAAGGGTTTGCAAAATTAGATTAGATGCAGAGTTTGTTTCCTGCCTTGTGCCCTGTGTTGGCTGGGATTGGCTCCAGCAGACCCCCATGACCCTGTAGTTAGGATATAGCAGGTTGGATGATGGATGGATGGATTTAATGCAGAGCACACTGAAACTATTCGGCCTTTTCTAAGCCAAGTAGAGGGTAAAGAAAATATACATGTAGTAATTTTTCATTACTGCACATTGAATAAAGTTTACATGAATCCAAAATGAGAAACAAATTATAAACAATATTTGCAGTCCATTGCTAAGACTACTCATGCATATTCCAATGTTCAAATAGAGACAGTTTAGAATTGACAACTAATATAACAAGCATGATTTTGGGATGTGGGAAGAAAGATAAAGAAAAACACCACCAGAGATAGGAGAATGTTCAAATTCTACATAGACATTGTATACTCAAAATATGCTAAAAATAATCCATTAAGGGATTTATTTTGTGTCATAAAAAATGTGCCTTCAACATAGGATTGATGTTACTTAGGAGGAACAATTTTATGCAAAGAAAGAAACAATTCATCAGATGTACAAACAACAATCTGATTTTAACATTATATAACTTAACAGCCAGGGTAAATAATCAGTTTTGACTTATTTAGTACTCAAAAATCAAAATTCTTTCTTGAGAAATTGACTATACTTGATATAAACTAATGATCCTTTAGAAGTCAACAACATATTTAAAAATTATTATAATTATAATACAAACTGTCAATAGTTACAAAACTGATTTTACTTAAGAGAGGAATAAACCAAATATAAATCTGAAAACATATAATACTGCAAGACTTTATTTTTTTAAATACTCCTAATGGCTATCGTATTGGAAAAACATACTTTGAAATGCACTCCTTGCTCTCAGTTTCATTGTTCAGTTTCTGGTAGACAACAGCCCCAACTGCAAGAGGTCCAGCGTCACCACAAAGAAAAGTGACCCTTCTACCATTAAGATTACGCAGGGTCCTCTTCACATAGTCTAAGGATCGCTGCAAGTAGGACTGCTCACCCATCACCTGGTAAAGCTGGAGATACAGCAAGGCAACACCTGCAATCAGAATAACAAAATTTGTGTGTGGTGAAAAGATATATATACATCCAGAATGTTACACAGAAAAGAATGCATTAAAACCCAGCCTAAAATTTGCCATTACACTTTAAATTATGCTGTGATGTGCTCATTTGAATTAAGTCAAACTGTGATCACTTGAACCGATTGATGCAGTATCAAAAATAAACACAAATCTATAAAAAGCCCACAAATGAACATCATGAAGACAAGTAAGCTGTCTTTACAACTCACTGCTTGAACTGAAAATAAGCTATTATCTAAAAAGTAAAATAAAAATTTGACAGTGCTACAAGCTTCCAAGGAGCCACGCACACTGTCCCTAGTGGAGGTTCTCCTCAGAAAATATATCAGGAAAGATGGCTATGATTAAATAAGTAACTGAATATCAAATTTACATCCTGATCTAATCTGAAGATCTGCAATCTTTGAAGCACAGATAAAGTATATTCTCCATAGCAGAGATGCAAGATAAAAACACTCCTGAAAAAAGGCTGCATTTTAAAATATCAGAAGTTTGCAAGACCATCCTACCCAAGGTGTTAGCAAATTTTTACACATTCAATAAATTTTATTATAAACAAGAAAATGATCAGTATAAGAAAACTAGGAACTTCCAAGCCTGTTAATCTTGGTTGAAAGAGCTTAAGATCATATAAAGCATAATGATTTGCTAATAAATGTATACATCAAGTTGAAATGATAGGATGTTTAATCATTCTTTAATATAACATCAGACATATGATCCTTGCTTTTACAGTCCGATTGCAGTGGACGTGGGTACAATTTTCCGTTCCACCATCTATCTATTCTCTAACTGGCTTACTCAATTCAAGGTCACAGGGAGCAGACGCTGATCACAGTTTTATAGGGAACAGCACATGAAGCTATCTTGGACAAGGTACTTTATTCTTATGCATCCACATTTTCTCAAATAGAGCTAATTTAGAGTCATCTGATGATCTAACCTGTATGCCTTTTTTGGTTGTGGGTGGAAACTGGAATCTCTCTTCAATGATACATCTTGAAGTGCATTAATAAGTACATAATTGCAGAGACAAGCAGTTAGTGGGGCTGCTAAAACAGAATTTGATGACAAACTTGGTATGTCATCCAAGATAGCACATGCTCCTGTTTTTTTTGTTTTTTTTAAATCAACCAAACTCCACTTACTTTGTCTTGCTGGATTACAGTATTTTACTTTATAGAGTATGCCTTTTTGTCTTATCTTAGACATGTTGTATTTACAAAAGACACCTTTCCTCCCCATTTTCTGAGAAATGTGATGCCAAAGCCAGTGCTACTGCAAACTCACAAGCAAAATGTAACATATTCAAAATGAAACCCAGCTCTTCTGTTTATAATTATTTATTGTTATTTTATATTTGACTAGTGCTGGATCAGTACTAAAATTTTGACTTTCGGACCTTAGTACCAGTACAAAAGTGGTTCTAAAGCAAATAATGAATAGTTTCAAACCTGCAGTTTTACTCCAGCCTGCCTAGTGCACCACGCCATTACGCTGCATTATTCATCATTACCCTCTTGATACTTGAAGAAGCCACTATTATGTTTAGCAAATGGGTTGATATTTTTTTGAGTCTTCCCATGATGTCTTGATCTCATTAAAGCCTTCAATTTCATTTTATAAAATCTACAAAACAGACGTTTTCAACATCTACTATAGCAAACGACAATGGAAGGGGGGCAAAGCTGACATTTACAGTCATTTGAAAATGTTTGGGAACCCCTCTAACCCTGCATAATAATTTACTCTACTTTCAACAAAAAAAAGATAACAGTGGTATGTCTTTCATTTCCTAGGAACATCTGAGTGCTGGGGTGTTTTCCGAACAAAGATTTTTAGTGAAGCAGTATTTGGTTGTATGAAATTAAATCAAATGTGAAAAACTGGATGTGCAAAAAAGTTGGCTACACTTGTAATTTTGCTGATTTGAATGCATGGAGCTGCTCACTACTGATTACTTGCAACACCAAATTGGTTGGATTCGCTTGTTAAGCCTTGAACTTCATAGACGGGTGTGTCCAATCATGAGAAAAGGTATTTAAGGCGGTCAATTGCAAGTTGTGCTTCCCTTTGACTATCCTCTAAAGAGTGACAGCATGGGATCCTCAAACTCTCAAAAGATCTGAAAACAAAGATTGTCAGTATCATGGTTTAGGGGAAGGCTACAAAAAGCTATCTCAGAGGTTTAAACTGTCAGTTTCAACTGTAAGGAATCAAATCAGGAAAAGAATAGTGTAATGTTCTTCAGGTTGAAATAGCGACACACTCAGAATAATGTTTCAAATGCTGTTTATTTTGAACCCTGTTTAACCAACTCTCCATACAGCGTGTTTTTTAAACCACACCCTTCCCTCAGGATGTCATACGTCCCAAAAGACACAGACCATAACAATCAAAACCTGAACATAAAGTAATCAACAAAAGCATTATTGAACAATCATATACAACATTTTCCCCCCTCCCCCACCAATTGAATTAGGTGTGAAAAGAGGTCAGAAAGTCTTGGAAGCGGGCAGGCCTTGAACGCAGTCTTGCTGCTCGAGATATTGGGGTTCCACTGCTAGCAATGGGTTGAGGGTCCATATTCTGGAGGAGAAGAAGGGGGGCCTGGGCCATTCAAGTTGTGTGATCTGAGGTAGGGTTGCCCTTGATGATGCTACCAGATCCTGAAGGGGCTGGCACCTTGCACAGCCTGCTGGCATGCCACCGAGACCCATCCACTAACTGAAAGGTTGCAGGTCCAAGCTGGCTCTTAATCTGAAGGGGTGATGACCAGAAGGAGTGAAGAGCGAGGTCCATCAACTTGAAATTGGGAATCCATATTCTCCTCTGCCTGTTGAAATCATGCTTTGACTTTGCTTGCCGTTTTTGCACGTTTGACTCAACTGACTTGATGGGTGAAAATGTTGTAAGGGAACGAAGCCTATGCAAGGGTAGTTCCATCTCACAGCCTAGCATACGTTTGGCTGGGGAAACCCCAGTCGTAACATGCTGAGCAGCTCTATAATGCAGCAGGGTCTGTGACAGTGCTTCATTAAAAGGGAAACCCTGTGACAGGTGAGCCCTGAGGCCATTTTTTGATTAAAATGTTCAAACCCTCCATTAGCCTGGGGGTGATAAAAGGATGTTTTAATACGGCATATACCCCGGTTTTCGACAAAATCAGTGAACATGACACATCTGAACTGTGAACCATTATCCATTGTAATGCATTTTGGTAAACCCTAGCAAGCAAACAGTGTGTCCAGGAAACCAATGAGGGACTGTGCTGTGCCCATGGGAATGACCTCTGGCCACTTTGTGTGGAGGTCATATGCTACTGCCAAGAAGTGCTGGTGATGTGGCACACCTTTTAATTCACCACAGATATCAACTTGAATGTGTTGCCAAGGGTTGGAGAGGAGGCATTGGTGGGGGCCCAGTCTTACCACTTATTAAACAAGGTGCACAGTTACGCACCAGCTCCTCTAAGTCTCAGTCAATGCCAGGCCACCAGACTAGGTCCCTGCAGCGTTGGTTTAGTTTTACAATTCCAAGGTAGCCTTGATGAGCCATGGCCAGGACCCGACCCCTGAGGTCGCTGGGCATAACTGTGCGATGTCCACGAGCTAGATGAGTCTCATTCCAACACAAAAGCTCATCTTTAAATCGGATGTAAGACTGGAGGTTAGGGAGCACTTCCAATAGCCAGCCATTAGCAATATACTGTCGTAGGACTGTGAAAACTGGATCAAATGCAGATTCTTTTGTAAGTTACTGGAGTGATACCATATCTTGGAGTGAAGAGTGCAGCAAGTGAATCAGATCCTCCTCATGCTCAATTTGCATAGTGGTAGGGGGATGAAAAACAGAATGTGACAACAAATCAGCCACAACATTGTCCCGTTCTGGGGTAAACTGTAACTTAAAATTGTACCTCTGGAGATGTTCACCCCAGCAGTGCATGTGCAGCAGCCTGTGACTTGAACCAGCAGAGGACATCAAAGATGTTGGGGCCTGGTGGTCAGTTTGTAAAGTAAATGGACGACTGTACAGGTAGGTATGCCACTTTTCACATATCAATACATATGTAATGCCTCCCTCTCCCCTACTGAGTATTTCTATTCAGCAGGGCTCAATGCATGGGAAGCAAAAGCCACAGGCTTCTCCACTCCATCTTGTATCTGTGAAAGAACTGCTGAAGCAGATGCATCACAAGTTATAATAGTTAGACTGTCCACATTAAAATGTGACAAGAATGGTGAAGTAGTAAGCAACTCTTTAAGTTTGCAAAAGGCTTCTGCACAGTCCGCCAACCAACTCCAGGATGCCTCTTTTTAAGCAACTGCCGAAAGGGCGTAGTGAGTGCAGAGTATTGTGGCATAAATCTCATGTAGTACCCTGTCATCCCCTGAAATGAGGCCAATTGTGAAGCTGAAGTAGGTGCTGGAACACGCTGAATGGCCTTTACATTCGACTGAAGGGGTGATAAACCTTAAGTTGACAAGCGGAACCCAATAAAGTCCACTTCATGTGCAGCAAACAGGCACCTATCTGCATTTAAGGTAAGGTTGTGGTGGCTAAGAGCTGAAAAGGTTGCTTGCAGACGTTCATCAAGGACAGCATTGTCTGGGCCATGGACTACAATGTCATCCAAGTAAACAACCACCCCTGGAATTCCTGCCAGGATAGTGGACATTATTTTTTGGAAACAACTGGGAGTGGAGCACAGGCCAAATGGCATTCTGGTAT
Source organism: Polypterus senegalus (assembly GCF_016835505.1). Lineage (NCBI taxonomy): Eukaryota > Metazoa > Chordata > Cladistia > Polypteriformes > Polypteridae > Polypterus > Polypterus senegalus. The sequence continues at coordinate 151,770,580 of NC_053158.1, forward strand.
AACGAAAAATTCCAACGTGGGTGGTGAATACAGTCAAATCCCTACTGTTCTTGTGCAGAGGAATTTGAAGATAACCTTGACGAAGGTCTAGCTTTGAAAAAACCTTTGAGCCATGGAATTGAGTGGTGAGCTCTTCGATGGTTGGCAAGGGGTAAAGATCAGGGATGATAGCCTGATTTACTGCCCTTAAATCCACACATAACTGCAGCCCTCCTGGCTTTTTTTCTGCTATAACCAAATTCAATATCCAGGGGGAGGTGTGGATTGGCTCTATAATGCCATCTGTCAGGAGGTTTTGTAGTTCTATTGTGACAGCATCCCACAGGGCTGGGGCACATGCTGCAAAGGTTGAATAACAGGGGTAACACTTGTATTAAGCAGGGGCTTGTGCGTAAATGTGTAAAGATGTCCTAAGCCAGTGAATAAGGTAGGCCATATTTAGAAGTGACACTTAAGCTCCCGTGTCTAGAAGAAGAGGAATGCAAACATCATCCAGGTACACGGCACAGAAGCGAAACCCAGGTAAAGAACAACAGACTGTGTGAATAACTGCAGGGCAAGACTCAGCAGAGCGTTGTTTTTGCTGTGTACAGTTACCATTTCCAGGGTCTGGCACTGACCTACAGTCAAATTTATTGGGTTTTCAACACCGCCTACATATTTGTCCTCATGCAGGGCAGTCCATGGCATGAGGCACGTCTAGTAGAACCGCAATTGTAACAGCGCTGGCGAGACTGAGCTGTATGAGGTCTCATCTGCTGTACTGATGCTTGAGACTGACAGTCAGATGCACAGTTGCACTCTGCGCTCTGTGGCTCATTCACTGTTTGAACAGTAGTTAAGGGATTCGCAGAAGGCATCTGTGTTTCAGCTATTTTATGTGCACATTGAGAAGCGGATTCCATTTGGCACGCAATAGTCAACACTTTACAGAGCGTCAAGTCATCATCCTCCAAAAGAAGACTCTCATGCACCAGAGGAATAATAGTATTTTCACTCTGTAGGTCCCCAATCATTTCATCATGAAGAAGGGCAAATTGAAAAGACTCGGCTAAACCCTTTAATTCAGACACGTACTGCAAAATTGACTCACCAGCACGTTGTGCCCATTGACAGAAAGGAAGCCATTTCAAAAGGACACTCTGCTGTTTTGTAAAGCGCCTGTCAAGGAGCTCAACAGCGGCTTTGAATATGTCAGCGTCGCAGAGAATCTGGAAGACACGGAGTTCTTCTGAGCCAAGGCAATGCAGGAGAATAGTTCTTTTTCTAACATTAGCAACTGTGTCCAAACCCACAGCAAGCAGGAATGTTTGAAATGAAGGCTTCCATCTGTCCCACGGAAAAGGCGATTTGCCCAGCTGAGGCAAGAAAGGCTCGGTGGGGTGGAAGCGAAAAAAAAAAAGAACATTTTCAGCCATCCTCGTTCGCCAATTGTAATGTTCTTTGGGTTGAAGTAGCGACACACTCAGAATAACGTTTCGAATTCTGTTTATTTTGAACCCTGTTTAACCAACTCTCCATACAGCGTGTTTTTTAAACCACACCCTACTCTCAGGATGTCATACATCCCAAAAGACGCAGACCATAGCAATCAATACCTGAACATAAAGTAATCAACAAAAGTATTATTAAACGATAATATACAACAGGAAGACCTAAGGCACAGTTGCTGTTAAACCCAAAGACCTGCAAGAACATCTTGCTGCAGATGGTGTATCTGTACATCATTCTACAATTTGTACAAAGAACATCTGTATGGCAGGGTGATGAGAAAGAAGCCCATTCTGCACTCACAAACAGAGTCATGTGTTGTATGCAGATGCTCATTTAGACAAGCCAAATTCATTTTGGAACAAAGTGCTTTGGACTGATAAGACAAAAATTGAGTTATTTGGTCATTTTGGAAGAAGAACACCGCAAAGTGCTTTGGACTGATAAGCACAAAACATTGAGTTATTTGGTCATAGGCGAAAAGCGCTTTGCATGGTGGAAGAAGAACACCGCATTCCAAGAAAAACACCTGCTACTTACTGTCAAATTTGTATATTTGTATATGTATGCATATATATATATATACACATATACACACACACACATATATTATATATTATATATATATTATATATATATTATATATATATACATATATATATATATATATATACACACATATACATATACATATATATACACACACATATACATATATATATATACATATACATATATACATATATATACACACACATATATATATATATACACACACATATACATATATATACATATACATATATATACACATATATATATATATATATATATATATATATATATATACATATATATATATATACACATACCAAACTCTCAAGCAAATGCTGCGTATGGTCAGCGAGGATGGAAGGAACTGGGATCAGCTCCTCCCCTCGTCCTTTTGCCTATCGGAAGTCCCACAAGCCTCCACGGGGTTCTCCCCTTTGAACTACTATCGGGGCATATTAGATATTTTGAAAGAAGGCTGGGAAGAAGAGGCTCTTCCCTCCACAAACATACTGGATATATCGCACGATAGATTTGGAAAGATTCGGCCTGTCCTTAAAAGTCACATGGAGGAGGCTCAAGCAGCACAGGCCCGGTACTACAACAGCTGCACGCCTCTTGGGAGTTCCGCCCGGAGATCGGGTCATGGTCCTAGTGCCTACCTCCCACTCTAAATTGCTTGCCCACTGGCAGGGCCCCTCTGAAGTTAAGGAGAGGAAGGGACTGGTCGACTATTTGGTGAGTCAACCCAATCGCCGGCCAAAGGAGCGGTTTATCATGTGAACCTGCTGAAACCGTGGAAGGACAGGGACCCCGATCCCTCCTCCGGCCAGCCCCGCTCACTCTTCGCTCACACACACGACCTTAACTTCGGCACGGACTTAAGTCCCAGACAGCGGCAGGAGCTGGAAACAGTTATCCGGACCGTTCGGGAGGTAGTCAGTGAGAACCCCGGAAGGACCTCTCTGATTGAGCACAACATCGTGACAGAGCCCGGGGTTGTTGTCCGAGAACGCCTCGCATCGCCTTCCCGAGGCAAAAAGGCTGAAGTGGAGCTTGAGATCAAGCGCATGCTGGAGCTAGGTGTGATTGAGGAAAGTTATAGTCCCTGGTCCAGCCCCATTGTGCTCGTCGGTAAGCCTGACGGAAGTTGGAGGTTCTGCAATGACTTCCGCCGGCTTAATCAAGTCTCCCAATTTGATGCTTATCCAATGCCACGCGTGGACGACCTCCTCGAGAGGCTTGGACAGGCTCAATACCTGACCACACTTGACATGACGAAAGGGTACTGGCAGGTTCCTTTAACGGACTCCGAAGGTAAAAACGCGCTTAGTACCCCTAGCGGACACTGGCATATCGTGTCCTTCCATTTGGGTTACACGGGCTCCAGCAACCTTTCAGCGTCTGGTGGACAAAGTGCTTCGGCCTCATAACTCATACAGTGCTGCCTACCTGGATGACGTGGTCATCTATTCCAGCACATGGAAGGAACACCTACAGCATGTCCAAGCGGTATTACGGACACTTGGTGAGGCGGGCTCGGATTAATCCCAGAAATGCTTCTTGGATTAAGCGAGGCCAAATATTTAGGCTACCTGGTGGGTGGGTACCGTAAGGCCACAGTGCTCCAAAATTGATGCCATTCTGAAATGGCCCGTCCATGAACCAAGCGGCAGGTCCAAGCCTTTCGGTTAGCCGGGTACTACCGCCGGTTTGTACCCGGTTTTCGGAGAGGCGCCGCTTGACTGATTTAACAAAGAAGAGGGCCCCGAACATTGTGGCATGGACTGAAAAAACAGGCGCTGCATTTGGTGACTTAAAGCAGGCCCTTACGTCCACACCTGTTTTGATGGCACCTAACTTTTCTTTGCCTTTCATCCTCCAGACGGACGCTTCGGACACAGGCCTGGGCGCCGTGCTGAGCCAAAGCGTCGATGGTGTGGAGCACCCCATCATGTTCCTGAGCCGGAAACTGTTGGACCGGGAGACCAGGTATGCTGCGGTGGAGAGGGAGGCTCTGGCGATTAAATGGGCGATTACTCAGCTGAGGTACTACCTGTTGGGCGGAATTCACCCTTGTCACGGACCATGCACCCTACAGTGGATGGCCCTCCACAAGGAGTCGAATCCGCGGGTCACCCGGTGGTTTCTTGACCTGCAGCCGTATAAGTTTTCGCCGTTCATCGTCGGGCGCTCCACGCCAACGCTGATGCCCTTTCTCGGGTTCACGACCTCTCGGTCAGGATCGCCTGACCCGACGGGTCTGGGCTGTTGGGCCTTGTCACACACGCGCATGGGAGGCAGCTAAAGGGCTTGAGTGAAGGCAGTTCGAGGCATGCCGGGTGTGGCAGAGTGCACTGACTCTTTTCTCCTTGCCTGTAGACCATCCCCGGGATTTCACCTGGATCTCCTGACATCACTTCGGGACTGAGCCAATGGAACTCGGCCACACCAGCTCCAGTCCCTCTGATGTCACCTCCGCTCTGAGCCAATGGTGGAAGACCACGCGCCAGATCCATACGACCTCACTTCCTGTCTCCCCTTTACATACATACAGTGGTGTGAAAAACTATTTGCCCCCTTCCCGATTTCTTATTCTTTTGCATGTTTGTCACACAAAATGTTTCTGATCATCAAACACTTTTAACCATTAGTCAAATATAACACAAGTAAACACAAAATGCAGTTTTTAAATGATGGTTTTTATTATTTAGGGAGAAAAAAAATCCAAACATGGCCCTGTGTGAAAAAGTAATTGCCCCCTGAACCTAATAACTGGTTGGGCCACCCTTAGCAGCAATAACTGCAATCAAGCGTTTGCGATAACTTGCAATGAGTCTTTTACAGCGCTCTGGAGAAATTTTGGCCCACTCCTCTTTGCAGAATTGTTGTAATTCAGCTTTATTTGAGGGTTTTCTAGCATGAACATGCCATAGCATCTCAATTGGATTCAGGTCAGGACTTTGACTAGGCCACTCCAAAGTCTTCATTTTGTTTTTCTTCAGCCATTCAGGTGGATTTGCTGGTGTGGTTTGGGTCATTGTCCTGTTGCAGCACCCAAGATCGCTTCAGCTTGAGTTGACGAACAGATGGACGGACATTCTCCTTCAGAATTTTTTGGTAGACAGTAGAATTCATGGTTCCATCTATCACAGCAAGCCTTTCAGGTCCTGAAGCAGCAAAACAACCCCAGACCATCACACTACCACCACCATATTTTACTGTTGGTATGATGTTCTTTTTCTGAAATGCGGTGTTCCTTTAACGGCAGATGTAACGGGACATTTGCCTTCCAAAAAGTTCAACTTTTGTCTCATCAGTCCACAAGGTATTTTCCCAAAAGTCTTGGCAATCATTGAGATGTTTCTTAGCAAAATTTAAACGAGCCCTAATGTTCTTTTTGCTTAACAGTGGTTTGCGTCTTGGAAATCTGCCATGCAGGCCGTTTTTGCCCTGTCTCTTTCTTATGGTGGAGTCGTGAACACTGACCTTAATTGAGGCAAGTGAGGCCTGCAGTTCTTTAGACGTTGTCTTGGGGTCTTTTGTGACCTCTCGGATGAGTCGTCTCTGCGCTCTTGGGGTAATTTTGGTCGGCCGGCCACTCCTGGGAAGGTTCACCACTGTTCCATGTTTTTGCCATTTGTGGATAATGGCTCTCACTGTGGTTCGCTGGAGTCCCAAAGTTTTAGAAATGGCTTTATAACCTTTACCAGACTGATAGATCTCAATTACTTCTGTTCTCATTTGTTCCTGAATTTCTTTGGATCTTGGCATGATGTCTAGCTTTTGAGGTGCTTTTGGTCTACTTCTCTGTGTCAGGCAGCTCCTATTTAAGTGATTTCTTCATTGAAACAGGTGTGGCAGTAATCAGGCCTGGGGGTGGCTACGGAAATTGAACTCAGGTGTGATACACCACAGTTAGGTTATTTTTAACAAGGGGCAATTACTTTTTCACACAGGGCCATGTAGGTTTGGATTTTTTTCTCCTAAATAATACAAACCATCATTTAAAAACTGCATTTTGTGTTTACTTGTGTTATATTTGACTAATGGTTACATGTGTTTGATGATCAGAAACATTTTGTGTGACAAACATGCAAAAGAATAAGAAATCAGGAAGGGGGCAAATAGTTTTTCACACCACTGTATACTGTACATTGTCCCCCATTTCAGGGCAAAACCTAAAGAGAAATAGGAATAAATGAATGCAAAAAGAAAATATAGTGCATGTAGAATATTTCATTTATTCTATTTTTTGGATTTAATAAAGAAGAACAGAACATATCTGTTTCTTTGGTGGGGAAAAAAAAGCGAGGCATGAACTAGAAAAAGTAATAGAAGAGAAGAAAAGATTGTTCATTACAATCTTCAATGACTGACAACAGCAAATTAAAAGGTTTGTGAACATGAGAGAAGTTGATATGATATGCAGACAGTTTAAACATGGCTTTGAGATATGAAGGTAAAAATCAGTCATCCAATTTCAATACTGTCTCTCTGATTTCAAAGCAGGGTTGCAGGGGACCGATGCTAATCAAAGCATCACAGTGCATAAAGCAGGAATCTACACTGAATTGGGCTCTAGGGCAAATTTTCATACACAACAAACCTCACTTCTAACTAGCCAATTTTAAGATGCCAGTTAAATTAAAACACACTTTCTTGCATTGTGCAAAGGAAACTGGAGCCCAGAATGACTACTCATACAGATACATGAAGAACATATAAAATGCATATAAATGATGATAAGTGGATTTTTAGAAACATGTGGTTCACAAACCATAATAGAGAAATTCTTTGTTTTGTTGAAGTTAATTAGTATTCGTGTTTAATTGGGTCACTATTTTAGTAGCATAATATATTAATCTGAGGTCAGTATCTCTTGCTTAAGGATCCTAGAACATTTGATAAAAAATGTTATTGCCTCCCACAAATCTCTGTATAAATCACATCACAAATTGTGTTCATTAATTTGCAACTGCCTTGTTAAAATTGAAACCTGGCACAGTAGAATCTGTTAAACGTTTTCCATCTCTCAATGCTTTATCCAATCTAACCTATTCTATTATAAGGTCAAAGTCTATTAGTCTATTTCAGCTGCACAAAGTCTAAGTCAAAAAAAACTTTCCTGGGTGGCATCCAAGTCTACTGCAGTGTATACAAGCACTCCTATAAACAAACCCTCATCCATAGCTGATTTAGAGTTGCCATCCAACCCACCACATCAATTTACCACTAATAAAAGATTTTTGTTTTGTTTAAATCTGCCATATAAAAACTTAATGAGAGATCTTAAGCTCTTAATACATGCAAGATTTAATAGGTCCAGTTCATTCTTTAAGCTGATTTTTCCTCATTAAAAACAGTGATATCTAGAATTGCTGCAGCTTGCCTTGGGAATATCCATTTAGGGTAATGGATTATAAATTAATTATATGCTAGCTGCTAGAAATTCTCAAAATACAATATCCAGTGGGATTTTTACTTGCAAGTCTAAAATTGCATTACTATTTAGCACAGCTTACTTTGAAAATAGCCGCAATATGTTTAATTAACTAAAGTGCAGTTGATTTCCAAAGAAAACTCACGCTCTAGATGTAGTTATCCTTATTAATAAATCTGAAAAAGGCAAGGCCAAATGGGGATAGGAGAGTCGACTGAAGTATATTCTTTGCTGCACATAAAAGAGTAATGCTCTTTGCTTATATTTAGTACTACATTTGTATATTAAATTATTTAAAATATTTATTATCAGAAAGGATTTTCCACAGAGTGGCCTCAAATCTGTTAGGTGAGCCAGTGGTTTAGTTATACTCTGTCCATGTTTTGAACTGCACAAAAGGCTAAAATACTTTAACTGTACAGTAGTCATATACTGCATGATGTTATAACAAATAAGATGTCAGGGAAGGAATTGCAGCTATTAAATGAGTTACAGAACAATAACAGGGACATTTATTAGCTTTGCTTGAAGGGACAGCTTTGTTTTGTTTCCTTATGTTTTTTGCCTTCTCCCATTGGTAATACCTCCTTGTTATTTATTTGTAAATGAGCTCTTATTTTGCTAGCTTGGCCTACTTGACATTTTTAAAGGTCTCCAAAAAGATTCTTGTATGTTTGTGCATAATCCATTTTAATCAGCTTCAATTTGCAGCCAGCATCCAGTTAAATTGTACATTTTTACAACTCACATAAGCTGTAAATACGGGCAAGAAAAAATGTGACAATCCTCAATGTACTTCCTTTTAAGTTATACTCTAACACTAATTTTATTACTGTTGTCACACAAATAGTTTCACAAACTATCCGAGACTTGATTCTAGGAATATTTGTTTCTCTTTTCTCTCATTTGAACTAGGATGTGTACACATATACAACAATCATTGCAACCAATAAGTCACCTTTCATGTACAGTATAGTGTATACATGAATTTGTAATATTTCTTCTCACCAAAAGCTACAAGAGAAATAAAGCACTTTTAAAACATACAGATGTCCATAAACTTGTATTATAATTGCAAAAGAAGTAAGAAAATATCAAATAATGTCCCATTTAAAAATGAAAAACCATTAAAACTCAAACTTGCCACAAATAATGCAAAGATAAATCATAATTAAAAATAAATATCTTTATAAAGCAGGGGTTCTCAGATTTAGTCCTGGGGACCCACTGTGACTCCAGGTTTTTGTTCCAATTAGCTTCGGTTTGTAATTGAACTACTGGGCTAATTAAATTAACTGTTATTTCCCAGATTCTGTGATTTGGGAACAATACAGAAATTAGAAAACTGTTTGGTTAAAAAAAATAATAATAATTAAAATATACTAAGCAGTTATATGGGAATTAAGTATTTTTTTCTTTTTAACAATACTTTCATCTCTATTTTTCTTTTTAAAACTACTTTCATCTCGATTTTCATTCTGATTTTCTATGTGTTCTAATTGTTTAATTAATCCATTATTTACTCATTAATGGCTTTGACACTAAGGTAAGTTGCAGCATTTCACAATTCAGTGTTGTTTGAAAGGAGCAAGCTGTACAAAGGGAGGGGGAAATATAATGAAATCAACAAACAGAGTTAACATTTAAATTTACAGCAAAAATAGAAATATTTCTAAATGTCTTATAAATGTAAAAATCATGCTGTTGTGTTTTTCTGAACGTAGAATAAAAGAAGAGGAAACAAAATACCAACTAATTAAATTAGATCAGTGTTATTAGTTGTTATAACTGATTATGAACCTGGCCCCCAGGACCAAGTTTGAGAACCCTTATTTATAAAATCATAACTGAACAAAGCTAACAAAAAAGAAAAGATATATTAATCAGTCACTCACCAGTCCATCCTGTGTAAGTTGAAAAATCATGAGGGTCAGCTGTCTTTAGACCTTCCTCCATTTGTTGCAATAAGTTATCAATTTTTTTCTGAACCTTCTTTTTAAAGCCATCAGTAATCTGAAAGTTAATCCATTTGAATATAACATTAATCCACCAAACAAACCAGTTTCTAAGACCACATGTACACTTTTACCAAAAAAAAGTTACACAAGACATTGTACTGGAGCATAACCACATACTGTACTCTAAGCTTTAATGTAATAACTAAACAGAAAAGTTACAAAAATGAAACCGTGAAAGACACTGGCAAGAAATTGCAACTGCAGCAGAGTCTTAGGAAACTGGCTGCAAATAAACAGCACACAATGCCAGTAAGAAAAACAGTGCTGGCATGTTTAAGAATGGGGACCTATTATTAATATATTGTGTATTACATAGTGTGATTGAATTGTTTTACACCCACAGAGCCCCAGTTTATTTGTGCTAGTGGTATGGACAAAATGGAAATGCATGACTACATGCATTGCAATGCATTGCTACAATACTTCAACCAACAGTCAAGCTCTATGGGTATAGAAGAGGAAAACAATTGGAAACAAAGCTAAGACACCTAAAACACTAAAAGACATGCTGTTTTTGAATCATATTCTGTAGATCAACTTTAAAAGGAGCTTTTCAGGGACATTGGCTAGTTTGCAGCTTCCATACTTAGCTGAGGATATAAGCCCTGCTTAAAATGAGCCATGTACATCAGTCATCTTATATATCTTGGCACTGTAAAGGCCATTGTTATACTTAATTAAATGTTCAGTGAATTACATATCATTACAACACAGATCTGTTTGCATTAGTGGAAACATGCTGAGTGAACACTTTTGTCACTGAATGTAATAACAGAACAAAAAAACTACAGGGTCCAGAGAATTAGATATGTTTGCCAAAGTCTCTCCAAAGTAGGATTGTCAAAAGGTCAGATTTCTCAACTGTTTAACTAATAATCTGGCCATTTAAAATTATTATGGTTTTCTAACCAAAGTACAACTATTTTAGATAGCCTGCATGTGATGAAAATGAAAAAGTGTAGCAAATAGAGAAACATAATTTAAACAATAAACATCAAAAACACAAAAACAAAAAAACAACTGACATTTTACAAAAAAACTTTAAAGTTACTCTAGGTTATGTGCATACATTGTTATTAAAACAACATCTAACTGAACAAAGAAATTTTTACACAAAAATAATTATTAAATAATTACATAAATTTCATACTATAAATTATGATAAATTGCACTACACAATAGTTACAAATATGGGGCAAGAACCTACATATATGCATTCTGTGACAAAACAAAGAAAATACTTTCACAAAGATTAGTGATGCAGCTAGCCTAAATACTATATTAGGGGATAACCATGGTAGTACACACATTAAACGAGGCATATTACACAGCCTTTACTATTGAAATCATGTACTGGTACTGCACAAAGGTGAATCAAGACAACATTAGAAGGCTTGTACTGCTGCTTCAATTGATGTTTCTAATTGATCCCTTTCAATCACCATATACTGTACCTGGGTGTGTTGCCAAATTAAAGCAAACTGGAGCACCATATTGTTATATTAGGCAAAGCTTAGTGGTTACTCCATGGCTACTACTGATTTACCCTGGAAGCTGCTGACAGGTGGTGTCATAGTGTGGAGAGACATTTTGTACGCCCTCCATTATATTTACATATATACTGGTCAAAATCGGGCAGAACAAAGTGCTTGGGACTGAAAAAATAATTTGTTATAACAAGGATTTCATACTGGAACATAGGACTGTCGTTCAGCACATACAGCTGACAAACCTGACTATCCATCCATCCATCCATTTTCCAACCCGCTGAATCCAAACACAGGGTCACGGGCGTCTGCTGGAGCCAATCCCAGCCAACACAGGACACAAGGCAGGAACCAATCCTGGGCAGGGTGCCAACCTACCGCAGGACACACACAAACACACCCACACACCAAGCACACACTAGGGCCAATTTAAAATCGGCAATCCACCTAACCTGCACGTCTTTGGACTGTGGGAGGAAACCGGAGCGCCCGGAGGAAACCCACGCAGACACGGGGAGAACATGCAAACTCCACGAAGGGAGGACCCGGGAAGCGAACCCAGGTCTCCTAACTGCGAGGCGGCAGTGCTACCACTGCGCCACCATGCTACCCCACAAACTTGATGTCAACATCTATTTTCTTCCTGCTAGCATCATTAGCACCAAGATATTCCAAATTTTTTGTTGTTGTTGTCTGAAGCACATGCCGCTTAAGTTACATTTGAGTTGAGCCCCTTAACTTTCAAAAAAAATGGCACCACTTAGGTGACATTGCCTAATGGACTGATGGGTCTATCTGGCTGCCATCTGTCCTTTAGTGAGTTGCCCTGGAAAAGTTTTACATAAAAAGATTATGGTTAACAAGTTTGAGAAAATGAAAGCCATATTTGTAAATGATAATCTTGGATGTATAAATTTGCAAGTATAAAATTAAAACACACAATTTTTTTTTTGTTAACGTTATGGAGTGAAGGTGTTCGTAGGGTAAAATCTCAACAAATTTATGAAACTTGTTGAAAACTGATTGAGTTGGCATTAACACAAGGGAAGCTCAGCAGGACCAAAAAATAATTTGACAAAACAAATATTTTGTTAAAATGAAATTGTAGCCTCAATTACTTGTTCTTAGCTGAAAGGAGTGGCACCTAGTTTGGTCTCCTGCTGCTGTAGCCTATCTGCTTCAACATTCAATTTGTTGTGCGTTCAGACATGCTCTTCAGCATACCTCAGTTGTAACGAGTGGTTATTTGAATTACTGTTGCCTTTCTATCAGCTCAAACCAGTCTGGCCATTCTCCTCTGACCTCTGGCATCAACAAAGCATTTTTGACCAAGGAACTGCCGCTCACTGGATATTTTCTCTTTTTTTGACCATTCTCTGTAAACTCTATAGATGGTAGTGCATGAAAATCCCAGTAGATCAGGTGGTTCTGAAGTATTCAGACCATCTCAGTTGGCACCACCAACCATGCCACAGTCACAGTCAACTAAATTACTTTTCTTCCCCATTCTGATGCTCAGTTTGAACTTCAGCAGGTTATCTTGACAATGTCTACATGTCAAAATGCAATGAGTTGTTGCCATGTGATTGACTTATTAGATGTTTGTGTTAACAAACAGTTGAACACATGCACCTAATAAAGTGACCAGTGAGTGTAATATACTGCATAACCATAAACTCAAAAGCATTTTTGATATTGGATCCTCTCTTCTCAAAGTAGTCACTAGTATTGATAGGCAAAATTCACCAAAGCTTACTCTGTTTAAAAAGTGTTCCTTTAATTTTTTGAGCAGTATATGTAACTATTATTGTTGTTGTATTATGTATTGTTATTACTTTTGTTGATTAAAATGATCCTTATTAAAAGAAACACCACAGTAGAACTATTCACTGTTAACCTATAAAATTGGACCAAACACCTAAATTGGATGAGTCAGAAGAGTATATGCACATAGATTATACCATGACATATATCCAGGATAATTTTTATTCAATTCATAATATTAATTTTTGGTCATATTGCCCACCCTTAGCTGGGTCCCTTCATGCTCAGTTATTTTTTTCCCTCAGAGAATTAAGTATTTAAAGCATAGGTTAATTTAAACATCTACTTAGGAAGCCAAATGTAACTTTTGCAGATATGACTTATTTTGGTTACAAACAGGTTAGGGGTAGGTTTAGTCAGTAAAACTTAAACATGGATATTTTCATGAATTGTTTCAAAAACATATTCATGAAACTGTTATGCAAGCAATTTGCTTAAAGCACAATTGCCCCAATGATTTTCTCTTTTGTCCTCTGCTTCTCAGTTGTTGCCCTTTTTATCTATGTCCACACAACTTAGATTTTAAAATGTGCGATTACCTTTTATTCTGACTCATTTATATAACAAACTAAAACTTTTGGACTTTTAGTTTTTGTTCTCTACAGGCTGATATTTGCAGTGAAGCATTTATTTAAATAAATTAAAGAAGAAAATTGAAGGCTTCAATTAAATGGAAAAAAAGCACTTTATAATTTGGTATATTCTATAAGCTAATGTTTGCAGTGTAGCAATTTGCACTAAATAAAAATTGCATTTGTTTGCTTAAATATAAATGTCAATGTTTTTAAATAAAATGCACTTAAAATAGAATGCAACAATACCTTAAAACTTAGCATACCAGTACATCCATAATCAACAGCATGATGCACAAAAAAATCAAGAAAGCTTCACTGAAATAAAATCAGTGTGTTAAATAGTAATTATTCAGATTTTGCACTGATCCTTAAATATTTAGTTTTCATGAAACTATTTATACATACTGCACAGTAAAAACAAAATTCTGATACAAAAGATAAATGGGAAAGAATATTGTAAAGCAAGTCATCATGCATATCTCTTTTGACCACATACTATACTTAATAAAATTAAATATTATTTTGGAAATTCTATCTATATGTTTTTTAGGAAGAAATGGCAAAATAGTTGTTAAATTTCTAACACAGGAAGTAATACCTTTGTTTAAGGATAGTGGAGACATTACTGAATGAATTGTGGAAAGCTGAAACTTCACTTTTACAAGTATACTTGTGCTATATTTGTAAAATAGAAATATATGACCACAAGCTTTTTGGTAAGTTAATCACTACGACTGTTTGATAAAGATAAGTAAATTATAGTTTTTAGATCATGATAACCTTTTGCCAAAACGGCTTTGCATCTTTTAAGTTCAAATGTGGATTTGCTTAAACACGCTCCATGAAGGTATACTATATTTTTATGTTGCAAAGAAAAACTTTTCAACTTCTTTAAGTTATATCTATTTAAAAGAAACACAGATATATCCATGATGTGTACTCACATACAGTATTTAAGTAACTTACTGTAGAAACCTCTTTGATGTACATGGCACCTGTTATTAACTGTACAACTTCCTTCCAATTTAACATCAGCTACCTGGGGTAATGAGCTGGAAGTAACTTAAAATGTAACAGTAAGTATATTAAAATATCATTAAACTTGATTATTATATTAAAATACATTCTTGTCTCTTCACATTAATGGCTCAATTTACTAATCATTTACTTATGGCATCACTGTAAAGTAGTGGTTAGTGCAGCTGTCTCATATATCCAGTATACCAAGTTTAACTCCCATACATGCTAGCTGTCCGTGTACAATTTGCCACTTCTCCCTGTACCTGTAAGGGACTTCCGCGTATAGCCCAACAACTTGTGTTTAAATTTGGCATTTCTAAACTGTTCCCATGTATGTGTGACTGACCTCTGCTGTAGACTGGCACCGAGTTCAGCGTTGGTTTTAGTCTGAAATACAATACTTCCAGGTCAGACTCCAGCCCCCTGTGGTCAACAATTAGATTAAGAGTGTTTGAGAAAGTTATGTCATCCAGTCATCCTATAAACAATGTTATAAACTGCCTTGATTAAAGTGGAGTTGAACTAAGGATGCTAGATATGAACGGTGCTAAGCAGAGTGCCTCCACGCTACGCAGTAATTTATTTAGTTC
Organism: Polypterus senegalus; assembly: GCF_016835505.1. Lineage (NCBI taxonomy): Eukaryota > Metazoa > Chordata > Cladistia > Polypteriformes > Polypteridae > Polypterus > Polypterus senegalus. Next base: position 151,785,580 of record NC_053158.1, read on the forward strand.
TATGCAAAAGTTTGAACACCCCTTGGCAAATGACATCTTTTGTTCACATTTGAAATAAAAACAGTAAATACAACTTTGACAGCAAACAAACTAAAACAATGACATTTTTATGAAAATGTTAATGCATAGTTAGGGTGTATTTGATGAAATGATAAATAAAACAGTAAATATGATGCTTGCAAATGTCTGGGCACCCTTTCAGCTGCAAGGCTTCAAAACTTGTTGGGTCATTAATGTGGTCTGGCTTAACTTGTCAGGTTTTAGTCCACTCCAGAACTGTCCTTAGGACTTGCCAGCTGATATCAGTTCCAGAGCCTTATAAATTATTTAATTCAAATATTGTACAACACACAACAACCATGGGCTCTTGTAAGTAACTGACTGAGCATCTGAAAATTAAATTAGATAATACCTACTGTATAAAGAAAGGGAAGACTATAAAACTATATGAAATGGCTTCCAACCAGCAATTTCCACAGACTGAAATGTCATTAAGAAATAGAAGTTAAGGGAACCATTAGAGGTCCATACAAGATCTGAAAACTGACCAGATAGGACAGCTCATATACTGTGCAGGAAGACATATGACTACAAGTGATGTAAACAGGTTTAGCTGAGAAAAGAAGTGGCAGTGCACTGCTCTACTGTGCAGGATTACTTACACAAAAGAGTCTTCAGAAGGAAACCACAACTTAAGTATGGAAAAGAACATCTGAATGAGACAGAGAAGCAAGGGCTGTGGACAGATGAGGTTAAAATCGAACTCTTTGGCCACAACCACAAAAGGTTTGCTTGGAGAGAATAAAAAAAAAACCAGCATTTGAAGAAAATAACACATTACCATCTATTAAGTACTGGGATGTTATCTGTTGCAGGAAAGAATGGATTCCACTAAATTCCAATCAGACTTGGCTAAGGTAAAGAATGGTGCCCCTTAGGGATCAGTGCTAGGGCTGCTGAAATGTTTAATATATATAAATAATTTGAAAAGGAATATTAAGTAATAAGCAGGTTAAATTTGCAGATGACACCAGGCTAGGTGGATTGGCAGATAAACTACAATCTGTTGAATCATTATTGAAGGACTTGGGCAGATTTGAGGCAGATGAAATTTAATATAAATAAATGTAAAGTATTCCATGTAGGATTCAAAAATGTTAGGTTTGAATACACAATAAAAGGTCTGAAAATCGACTCAACACTATCAACTGCCAGACAATGTTCAGAAGCCATTAAGAAGGCTAACAGAATGTTAGGTTATGTAGCTTGATGTGTAGAGTAAGTCCAAGGAGGTTATTCTGAAGCTTTATAATGCACTGGTGAGGCCTCATCTGGAGTACTATTTACAGTTTTGGTTTCCAGGTTACAAAGAGAACATAGCAACACTAGAAAAACTCCAGAGAAACATTTCACGTGTGTTCTGTGTCTACAATGATCTGTGTAAGTGTAGGATGACAGGAAATGCGAGAAATGCAAGAAATGTTGAACACATACCTAAAACAAAAACTTTTTGTTATAGTACTAATGACAAAATTTTGACATGAAGTGTATAATGTGTGAAGGCTGAAGTCCAAATATCAAATAAATACTTTCACAGAAGGTACGCGTATAATAAAACAAGTGCGCTTTTATTCAAGAATATAACCGAAGAAAAAGAAATCGGGTTATGGTACAACGCTGACACAACGGCTTGGGTGGTGCTGCGGTAAGAACTGTTGACTCATAATTAAAAGGTTGTGGGCTATTGTACTATTATACATTAGCAATATACATTTGATTTGAGTCTGTAACAGCCGCTGTAAATTTATGGTACTTGTAAAGGTTAGCATTTTTTTATTTATTTTTTTTTATCCAATTCTATTCTCTCAGTCACGTTCTCGTTCACCCTGATCTGAAACTGCTGTTTTCAAATAAAGACTTACTATAACAGAGGTGAACTCAGATGAGGATGAGGGTTCTACATTGGAGAAAGAAAACAGAAGCCCTCCCCACAAGAAACTTTCACTCACATATAAGAACAACGCAGCTGCACCAGGTGTAAAGGTGAGAGATGGCACCATTTACATGCATCAACAGGTTGGCCGTCATCTTGCCAGTCAATTTGCCACACGCATGTCCTTCAACGAAACAGCAGTTTTTAAGTGAGATAGCAGAAAGCGTGTCAAGGGTAGAGGTGTAGACAGAGCAGTGTTTCCCAGTCTTTTGTCTGTGGTTGCACACTTTTTTGTAACCCAAAAATATCCCAAGGCACACCACGATTCTACTAACCACCAAAGCATTAAATCTTTACACTTGGTAAACTGTCCAAAGAGGCAGAACAGTGGGTGGCAAAAAAAGCTGCTCAGAGACTGCTGTTTGCAGATACAGCACTTAGCAAGCACTCCAGACGTATTTTTCAGCTGCTTAATCCCATTTCCCGTTCATACAGGCAGTCCTCCTTCTGCCTCACTCCACTGACCTGGGGTCAGAGACAAATGATATGGCCACTGTTCCTCAGCTCTGTAAGAGTTGCTGGCAAACATGCATCCAGACCCCTGGCACAGCTCCTGGCTGCTAAAGTGCTCTATAATTGCTGTGTCTACAAAACTGCGATCACAGACCTGCTTTTATGCCAACTTCTCCAGGTAGTTCTGTTCTCCTCTGAAAGGTCTTGACCACCTGAGGAGCATATCTCTCTCAGGTCTGGACTCAGGGGCATTACACTGTTATTTCCACTGTGCACCAGTTGAAAAACTCTTGCGTAGAATATAATTATCAAGTCATTGATGGTGATAAACAATTGAGGATAGTATTTATAGAGTTGCAGAGTACTGAATTGCAGTTTGGTTGTGCTGTGGGAAACTTTATAATGAAGAGTTTCACACAATAAAACCCTTTGTAAAGAGCAAAATTGTTTTCAAGCCTGTGTGTGGGGAGTTTGTGGCAGTATATATACTAGCTATCTCCTGCAGCTCTGCCCGCATAGTAGTGAGACAGGACAAACTTTAAAAACCAATAAACAAACAGGTATCGTTAACTAAGCGGTGGCAAAATACGCTCTAAAACGTGGCCAGAGGTAGACCAATTCGAACGGAGGCTGGTGCGTGAGCTACCCAGCTCCACGCTCCTGATTTCATGCTTTCCTCTCCCCTCGGCCAGCAGCCTCTGTCTCAGATCAGCGTGAATAAAGCGCTCCTGCAAGTGAACTATGATACTTAGCGCTGTAACAGCCAATCGTAGAAAGTTAAAGCTTTGAGTTAAACTCATATTAGTGTTTGCTTAATTTTAATAGAATATAATTTTCTTTCATAGTCATAGACAATGGTATAGCCTTTACCCCCAGAAAGTTAATAAGAGATAGAACTTTCTTGTTATAACTAAGATAACGTGTGTTAATTGAGTCAGCTGTTGTTTAGAATAGGTCCCAGTGTTAGAAGGGACCGAAAGACCCATTTACAGCATAGAAATGGGATAGAATACAGTTTTTGACCGTTTAGAAATGGTTCAAACTTAAAGAAATGAAATAAGTTTTAAACAGAACTTTAATTAACAAGAACTTTTCTTTTCTTTGCTATATCAATTTTCTATTTTTTTTGTGAACTGTTTTACTCTGAATTTTTACTAAAAGTTTTTAAAACAAAGATATTTTGTCTATGGAACCATTTCAACGCGTCATGCCTTTGTTGAACTTTGGTTATATAGGGTGCATGCAGCTACAAGGGCAATGGCAGAAGTCGCAAAATCAACCGGAAGGTTCAAGCAAATTATAGAAAAAAACCCAATCTAAATCCATTAAGAAGTTCTCTCGTGAAAAGAGGACAGACGTTGGATTATATATATATATACATACACACAGGTATATATATATATATATATATATATATATATAGAAAGAGAGAGAGAGAGAGAGATGTTACATAAAATCTAAAGCTGGCTGAGTCATTTACTTGCTCACTTTTAGTTAAAAAGCTGAAAAAGAAAACTATCCAACACATATTTTTTGTCTGTGGATATTTGTCAATAATAATATTGTAGCAAAGATGCACCATGTCTTTTTCTAAGCACAATGCTGAGAAGTGATCACGCAGAGTTATGGGGCTTGCCGTGTATGCAAATAAAAGCCTCTGGAAGAACACTGGAACTAGGATTGGGGTGAAATGAGTGAAGAAGATGAAGTGTTCAGAACAGGAAAAAAGAGGGGATCAGGGCTTGAAAAGCTCTTCGATTTTATAGATGAAAATAAACAGGCTCTAATCCAGGGGTGGGCAAAGTCAGTCCTGGAGGGCCGCAGTGGCTGCAGGTTTTTGTTCCAGCCCAGTTGCTTAATTAGAAAATAATCCATGCCAATAATTTAACTTCATGACTTGTTAATGCTTTAAATCTGCCATGTCAGGTCATTCTCATACCCTAGATTTTTATTCCTTTCTAAGGATATCGTCCAAATTATTTGTAGTCTAAAATTGAGGAGTAATTCTCAGCCCTTTATTTTCTCTTCACTTTCCTTCTAAGTATTTAATTAAACCAAACAGTGCACATTAAAAACACACAGGTGTAAATGGAAACAAGTTAAATGGTGAAATGCTAGTTTCTTTTGTTATTTGCATCTTATTGCTAATAGGGAGCCATTAAAAACCAAGAATACAGCTGTTTAAGACTAAAATAGGCAGTAAGGGTTCAAAATCTTAATGAGCGAGACAACTAAAATGAAGAAGTGTTACTTGAGCAATAAGTGCTTCTGATTAAGTAACTGGGTTGGAACAAAAACCTGCATCTACTGTGGCCCTCGAGGAATGACTTTGTCCACCCCTGCTCTAATCTCATGCCCATCCCAAAAATACTAAAATAAAATAACTTGCTCCAATCTCCAAGTGAGACATCCACCTGGCCCAAACCCACAACATATGTGGTACCCTGATCATCTATATCATATACTAAAATAAATGTGCTCCAATCTTTAATGGGACATCAGAGGTAGCAACTGCTGTTTTTTTCCCATGGTGTCACTGTTAGCAGTGTTTCTCAACTTTTGTAGCCTTCGGACCCAGTTTTATCTTTTTTAAGTTTTTTGACAACCCACAAACATCTAAAGAGGGGACAGTTCCCCCCTCCACCCCCTTGTGAAGAGCACAGGAAGGGGTGCCCCCCCTTGGTGAAACAAGCACAGTTAGTGTAGAACTGTCAATAACTTCTGCAATAAATGTGAGTTAAACTGATTGCACTGTTTTTATTTTTTAAACAGTGCAAAAAAACAACACTGTTGTTCACCTGCATCATTAAGTTCAATGATTAGTAACACAGTTTATGATAAAGAATTTCAATTGCTGGATGTGTTTGCCAAAGAAAAAAAGGTTGAGTACTCCAGCCAGGTGACATAACTGTGACATTATTACTTAATAGTCTGTCAGTGTTAAGCATTTGCTTTGAATAATAGGTCTGCTATTGTCCAAAATAATGCTGTAAGGATTGTTGTTAGCAGAAATCAAGATTTGGGATCACGCCTAACTGTGCAGCACTGAGTTTATATCAGACTGGGGGGAATGACCAGATGTTACAACATTTTGGGGCCTTGTCCTAAAAATCTGAAACCTCCGGCATTATACAAACCAGCGAGAAGGCACTAGGAAAAATGGGCGTGGAGGATGATAATGTCCACCAATCACGAAGCAAGATAGAGAATGGATGCGACGGGTTTGTAAGCATACCGATAAAGTCGACATGGGTTTTACGTACAGTATTAAATGGAAGGACTGGCATTTAGTACTATTAAAATATGAAGTAATTTTTACCTATTTACATTAAATTAACTAAAACAATCACGTAAACGATCTGTGCTAAAGGTTAAGTTTCACTAATCTACAGCAGGGGTTACTACCGTATTGTGACAGTTTCGGATTCTGCAACTGCAGTGTACTTTCAGAATTCATTTGACAACCATCTGAAAGTATATCTGTTATGTTTCACAAAAATGAAAGGCAGACTGTGATAAATAAAAGACTGCTTAAGGAAAAATTCTTCTCCAAGCAAGTCGCAATCTAGTATCATCCACACCGCAAATCACTCTTAAATAGATGTCTCAACGTATAGTTAAAGTGAATAAGACAGTTGGCATAGCACTTCAAATAACAGACTTGACTTACATTTCCGCTTGCATCAAAGTGCTCGGGGCCAGCACTGTCTGCGTCTGCAGAGCCTGAAGTGAAGGTACCCTGGTCCCAGTCAGGGTGCGGGTTGATGAAAGCCCGCTCTTCCATTTCCGAATCCGAACCTGACAACAGCTTGAGTCGCTTCGACATGCCGTCTCCCATATCCACGGCAAGCTCGCAGGGCCAAACTATATGAAGACGGAAGGGCAGCGTGGCCGAAAACGCGTTTGGAAAATAAACCCTCGGCTTCACTCACTCAAGCAACCCCAGAAAGCCCGGCGTTTGCATGCAACACTGCGTTGGCTAACAACAGTTAAGAGATATTCCTGCAGTACAGGCAGAGTAAGAAAAAAGGTGCTATCATAAGCAGTACGATTTTAGTCTTGAATGTTCGTCGGCCTAAGTATTTGTTGAAATAACCCTTTTAATCGGTGGAAAAATGTTGAATAATTTCTTTCAGTTCGTATACATTTGCAGAATTAAATTCGGTACACTTTCCCAGTAGTTCATACAGGTTCAGTCGCTTTTTTCAGTTTCTGCATTACCTCACTCGGCCAACTGAATATATAAAAATGCTCTCTTCATGCAAGAAAATTGAATTGTAACTGTACAAATACATCCACCAGTCAATTATTTCAAGCGCTGTATATACAAGGTATAATGCACTGTAAATGGTTTAACGGTTAGACTCAAAATCCGATTCTGAAAAAAACAAGGTTCGATTCGTGAACTGACGCCAAATCTCAAGAGTGAATTGTTAAACAGAGACGAAATGTAACGAAAGCTTTTGCGCCACCCCGAAATACCTCCTGGAGCTTTTCAAGACAATGATTTACTCCGTCAGTATCCGCTATTGAATTCTGCAATAGCCCTGTGATACAAGCGACACACCTTACGAAAGGTAGACAGTGACAAATAATAGACGGCTTGGCATGAATTAATCTCAAAGCAAGCTACAATCGAGTATCATCCACGCCGCTTATCACACCTCTCTGTCAAATTACGTTAAAATCCGGCTTGCTTTTGAATCGTGCTAAGCAAAACTACTCCTCCCCTACGCTTCATGCCGATTTCCCATTCTATTCTCTTCATATTTGCGTCCAGCCAGTGCCGAAACCTAACAGGCGAGCCGCTAAGCACCCAGTCTCGTCATCTCTGCTGATGAAACCGTCACACCGAGAACAGCACTCGTCTGTTTGAGCTGCCAGCTCTGCGCTCTCACGGGGCGCGATATCGCGGTTGAAATTCGTCAGTCCTCTCCGTGACACCCCGCGAGGAGCACCGCAGTTGCAGAGTGCACAGCCACCCGCTGCAGCTCCCTTTCACCGATCTTGTCAAAATTTCAGTCATCGTCACCAAGGCAGCAGCTGCTACTGTCGTTCGGGCTCATTTGTGTGACAACTACAAATCAATGCAGTGCAGACGCATACGAGAGGAGACTACGTTTGTATCGGCCACATAAATAACGACTGATGCACACTATTTTGGATTCTTTACATTGTACTGTTGTACGCATTATTGCTCGAATTAAATACTTATTCGCTTTTGCAAGATTAGATTATACATCCAATTTTACAGGGCGCCTTCCATGGGACATTTCAATTATAAACACGGAAATTTAAGTCAGTCATTTCAATGAGCTTCATCCTTCTGAAGTGTACTGCTTTTTCAGGATCCAACACTCTACCGTGTTTCTCCATAGGCGAATAGTACTTTCTCAAAGTAAAACCTCACATTTATACCACTAATTACTTTAACTTCAAATATCATTTTTGTTTGCACAATGTGACTTGTCACACAGCCGCAAGTCGCAAGAGGATGGCTGGATCAACGACCCCTAGCGGCGGGACGTGGGTTGGGACTGGGTCAGATGTCAACGCGTATCCCGTTTGTTGGGTGCAGTCCACGTCTTTTATTGTTGTTGGTTCTTATTATTACTATGTACAGGTTATCTGTTTGTTTAATTAATTGTATTATTGAGCTGTATAGTAAAGGTCTGACATCTGTTCCAGCTTTAAGGGGGGCCACTCCGTCAGAATACCGAATGACAGAGGTAAAGCTTAAAAAGAGTTGCAAAGTGCCACAAAGTTGTCAAAAGGCGTGACATATAGTAAAAAAAAGTTGTTAGTGTGACAAGTATAAGTGAGAAAAGGGAGTGACAGACAGGATAAAAGCAATTGTCTTAGTGTTAGGAAGTGTCCCCTTAACCAAGGCAGTGGGGAGTAATAGGCAATCATTTGTAGCACAGCATGTTTTATTAAATACATCAATAAAAGGCTCTGTACTCACCTGGAAGAGGATCTCATCACAGTATGTACCGTACATTTGAACATTAGGACTGTAAAGGATGGGCTGGCAACCTGGCCTAGATGGTTCAAGTTTCCTTATCCAGACCAGAAGCCAAGCCAATACTGGGGCAGGAACAAAAGCAGGATGATCCCTGTCTCAACCACAAGATGGAAGAAGATGCAACAGATATGCTAATGTCCCCAAAGGAGTCAGCTGAGGACCCTTACCCAGCCAGGAAGGCATTATGCCAGAGGGACAGGGGGGGTTAAAATATATGAACTATTTGCTCCCCTGAGACTTGAGATGACAGCATCCCTAATCTATGGCAGTAGTGCAGAAACCTGCAGTGCATGCTGGGATCTGCAGCCCAACAGGATGGGCCTTGGGCCTTGGGCCTGTTGGGTTTCCATGGGGGTGCCGCAGAGATCTGTGAACCTTACTTTGTGAGACTTCCACATGACCCGGACATGCTTCTAATGCTTATAATTCTAATGCCCTAACACAGTAAGTACTCCTGGGTCCTAGTTAAAAGGAGTCACTCTGTCCCCCCACTGACCAACAATGTCCTGAGTTGAGATCAGCAGTGCACCATCCCCACCATACACAGTGTTGACACTGCACTGCTTTCCCCTCCTGAGACGCCAGATGGTGGACCAGAATCTCCTCAAAGCCGTCCAGAAGTTGTTCTCCATGGCCTCCCCAAACTCCTCCCACGCCCGTGTTTTTGCCTCAGCAACCACCGAAACCACATTCCGCTTGGCCTGCCGGTACCTATTAGCTGCCTCCGGAGTCCCACAGGACAAAAGGATCCTGTAGGACTCCTTCTTCAGCTTGACGGCATCCCTCACTGCTGGTGTCCATCAACAGGTTCGGGGATTGCCACTGCAACTCACACTGCACACTGCACCCAACCTCCTTGGCCCCTCCCACAGGTGGTGAGCCCATGGGAAGGGGGACCCACGTTGCCTCTTCAGGCTATGTCCGGCCAAGCCCCATGGGTGCAGGCCCGGCCACCAGGCACTCGCCATCGAGCCCCAACCTCCAGGCCTGGCTCCAGATGGGGGCCCCGGTGACCCGAGTCCGGGCAAGAGAAAACCCCGTCCAAAGTTTTTATTCTTCATGGTAGGTTTTCTGAACCACTCTTTGTCTCGTCCATCACCTAGGACCAGTTTACCTTGGGTCACCCTACCAAGAGCATAAAGCCCCCGACCGCAGAGCTCCTAGGATCATTGGGACGTGCAAACCCCTCCACCACGATAAGGTGGCGGCTCGAGGAGGAGTGTCCAATTTCCATTTTTCCTAAGTGCAACTATAAAACAGAACTAATATTCATCAGAAATGATGTATAGGTATGGATCCCCTTTTCAGTTACTGTGTGGTTGAAACTATCTGGTGTGCACTTGAAAATCCTCAGAAAAAAAATTACACAATGTCACCTCGGGGACTCCGTAGATCTGAATTTCTCCGTGGGATTAATAAAGATTATACATATAATCTAATCTAAGATTGAGATAGTTATGTTTTAAATGTATAAAACATGCTCCACTTTACAACACAATTTCATGTGGCAAAATAATACATACAATGATTGACTTGAAAAATACCAAACTTGTCCTTTAAGATTCTGACAGAAATTAAACAAATGGAAACATCAATTATCTGTTTTCTTATGGCTATGGTCTCTCTGACATTAATGGTATCACTAATGTTGATGATGATCTAGGGTTCGAATGTTACAATCAAAGTGCCATCTAAGATTCAGATATTTGATCCTTGTCAGACTTTTAATGATATTTCAGTTTAGTTTGAAGTATTCAATAATCAACAGCTTGTCTGTTAGAATTGTGAAAGGAGTTCTCATAGTTGACAACATTACAAATCCTGGCTCGAGTAAAATGCATCACCAGATTCAGAGTACATAGCATTGATGCCATGTCACTGTCAATGAAGTCTTCATCTCCCTGTGCTTCACGTTACCCTTAATGACATTTGATTTAGACAATGAAAGGTATTAAAGAGGAGCTTCTTGTTAATATAAAAAAAAAACAAGCAAAAATGAAAATGCACTTGTTTTTGCCTTATTACCAAGATTACCTTGTGGAGATATACAGTGGTTGTGCACTGAAGAGCATAGCTGCTCTGAGCAGTCTAAATAGCTTTTGGTAGTGTGGACTGGAGGAGGCGCCCCAGAGCCACAACAGCCAGACACAACTCAGATGAACACAATGTCAAAGGTAAAATAAAACAATGCTTATTTTATAAACATAACTCAACACAGTAGGAGGCAGTCCAGCACAATATAATTGAAAGAACATGCTGCTCTGTCTCCTTCCAATATAACTTCTGTGAAGCTCATCCACCTCCTCCCAATTCTGACCCTGAGGTAGTTGAGGCGCCCTCTTCTATGCTAGAACCCATGCTATGACATTGCCTAAACAAAGCACGCCTGGCTCATATGGAATTTCCCCATAGCAGGGATATAATGACTTCACAGAACCCACCCTTCACCATACCCAGAGACCCTGACAGGGTTGTCCTTCAGCACTACAAGTCTCAGGCAACCCTGCATGTATCCAAACTGTGGATCTTCCAGAAGAGCACTGCCACCTCCATCTCACAATGGATGACAAACTGCCCATAAAATCCCTTTGTCCGTCCATTATTAGTTCCTCCCGACTGGGATAAAAATTGGTGATCCCCCCAGCCGCCAGGTTGTGCCTTTCTTCTTGTTGTCCTACCATTACGGCCTCCTGGCTGGGTAGCAGATTATCTTGAATCCCAATTGAGATGCAAGTCCGTCCACCCCCAAGCTCACAGACGGGACTGGGCGGACTGGGCGGTCTCATGGTCTGGAATCCCTACAGATTTTATTTTTTTTCTCCAGCCGTCTGGAGTTTTTTTTTTGTTTTTTCTGTCCACCCTGGCCATCGGAGCTTACTTATTCTATGTTAATTAATGTTGACTTATTTTCTTTTCTTACTGTGTCTTTTATTTTTCTATTCTTCATTTTGTAAAGCACTTTGAGCTACATTTTTTTGTATGAAAATGTGCTATATAAATAAATGTTGTTGTTACAGTAGTGTCCACAGTTTTGCCAAGCAAGATGGCCTATCCTCCCTACCTAGAGGTGATGCATTTTGTTATCATAAGACATGGGATCAAGAGCTCCTGGCTGACTGTTTAGACCAGAGATCTCCAGTTTCAGTTCTGGAGTGTTTCATGTTTGCAAATTTGTGTTGCAACCAATCCCCACCTCTTCCAGTTGGTAATAAAATAAGTTATTTCATTTTGTGTCTCATTAGACATTTATAACATTATCAATTTTATTTTTCAGACAATGTCATTAAGGCAGGGGTCCTCAGTCTTGTTCTTGGAGGGCTACAGTGCCTGCTGGTTTTCAGCATTTGTCTCCATTCAAAATTCCTGAAACGGCAGTGTGAACCGATAAAACCTAAAAGACAAAATTGTAACCTGAATATGTCTCATTGTACTTATATTATTGGATGTAATGAGTATAAGAAAATGCTAAAAAAGAGCTGGAAGAGAGGTTGTCACTGCCATTATGCACATTGCCATTTGCAAAGTTCAAGCTGGGAACAGCCTGTTCATCATCTTTCTTCATTTTCTGGAAGATGGCCCTTCAGTTCCTCATTATATAACATGACTATGTCTGGGAGAGTTAGCATTCAACACAGAATGTTTAATAAGAGAAAGAATGTACGGCAATGCCGGCAGAAATTTTACGTTTCTAGTCTGTGAAAAGGAAACAGACTAAAAGACTAATTAGCAAGAGTACATTTGCCGAAAGGCCAAATACCGGGAGAGGTGGGTGAGTAGGCCCTCCTCAATTGATTTAGACACATGTTGTCATCCCCGGAGTTCTTCCTGCTTATGGAAAAAATGCTGACAAAAAAATGATTTCCCTTTGTAGCAAACTGGTTTGCACAGCTTTCTCCTCTGTTTCTTATTTTGTTATTTACCAACTTTATTTTTAATGTAAAGAGGCATTTTTCCTAATATATTAGGAAAAAGGCAGATGAAAGCCTGTTGGTTTTTCTGTTTTTTCCTTACTTAAGGTGGTCTCACATTTACTAACTAACTTAACCTTGGCTGGCTAATGTAAAGCCCTGACAATCCATTCAGTAAAATCTGAAAGAGGAAACCAAACATGGATTTTTTTTTTACTTTTGTAAGAAAGGGTTGTGGAAAAAGCACAAGAGAGACAAAAAAAAGGTTTGGTGTTCCACGCCAAATGACAAGCCGATCTTCAAAAGAACGTTAGGGATAGAGTGTAGCCTCAAAAGATTGAATCCAAAATGTGACTGACTGTGGGTGGTAAGTCGTTGGCTTTATACATAGGGGCAGGGAGAGGAGAGTCCAATGAGATTAGGGGGAAGTGAGGTCAGTGAGGTTCATTGGCTTCCAGTTCAGTTCCAAATTCAATTCAAAATTCTCCTATTAACTTTTAAGGCTATCCACAACCTTGTCCCTCCATATCTGTCTGACCTCCTGCATGTTGCCATTCCCTTCCTCACCCTCAGATCCTCTTCCTCCATCCCCCTGACTGTCCCCATCATCTGTCTTACCACTATGGGGAGCAGAGCATTCAGTTGCTCTCCCCAGCTTTGGAACTCACTATCACCTGAGCTTAGAAATACTGAATCATTTTCACTTTTCAGATCTAAACTTAAAACTCATTTGTTTAAAATGCTTTTTCTCTTTGATTACAATTGCTCTGTCTGATTTTAACTTCTGTATTTACTTTTGTTTAAAATCTGTGTTTTGTCTATTGTTTGGTGTCCTTGAGTGTTTAGAAAGGCGCCTACAAATAAATAAAATGTATTATTATTATATATATATATATTATGAAACATCTGATTATTGCAAACATCAATTTTTAAATGACAAATACCAATTTTTAAATGACTCTATGTTCCTGCTCTGTGCCACGATAACATGTTACATTATAGAAATGTTTCCAGAACATTGTGCCATGTTGTCATGTCCTTTCTTTAATAAGTCTGAAATGAAGTTATCATATCATTAAATTAAAAACCAGGAAATTGTAAGTGCAATTCAGCACTAAATTCAATAAAAAAAGAGGTAATAATTTACAGGCTTACCGAGAGGAGATTTTCTAAGAATTTTCTTAGATGTGTGCAGACTTCTCTAATGTAAACATTAACCTGCCCAACTAATCGTATCTGTTCCAGTTTTACTAATGACTGACGAAACATGCACACATCTTTCATGTCAGTAAAAAAATATCAAACAATGGGATGCTGGTGCCTGGTCTGTCTCAGTTGGCATCAGATCTTTGGGATAGCCTTACAATTACTTACTGCTCAGGATAATATATTATTATATTATTATTCTAGAGGGTTCTGCCTCTTGCTAACTTTGCTTGCCAACCACTGGGCGGACGCTATGCACTAGCCACTTCACGGTTCTGCCGCTCGCACATGGGGAAGCAGATTTACATTTAAACAGATTATTATTTTCATGGGAATTGTTACATATGCAATAGAACTAACTATTTTACATTACAGCGAGTAATTAACCATAGTAAAAAACAGTAAAACCTAATAGATTGTGTGATGGACGGCCGGAGGTTCAGTCTGACCGGGACGTCCCAGAACGGGAAGAAGGGAGAAGAGCAGCCTTTTCAGGACACTGCCTCCCCCAGGACACTAGGTGGCAGCTCCACTGGACAAAAATGGTTCCTCAGATTCCCTCAGGGCATCTTGGGACATGGAGTCCGTTTCCTCACCCCTGTTGCTTGGGGGAGCTCACAAAGAAGCTGGGAACTCCTACTGTTACTACGACCCGCAGTACTTCCGGGCTATTTGAGAACTGAGGATGTGGCATTGACCTGGAAGAGGAGAAGGAGCACCTCCAGGTCATGGACTATTTAAAGAACTGGTGAAGACCCAGCAAGGAGAGCCGGAGTTGGGAGGTTGGGTGACTAAGCTGCTGAGAGTGAAGGATTGATTACTGTATTGATTATTGTTGTTATTATTATTATTATTGGGGAATTGTGGTGAGTGTGGTGCTTTGTGCACGTTATTGAAGAAAAATATTAGAATTCTTCTTAGTGCTTGTGTGTGTCTTGGACGGCTGTCTGGTGGGTTTCACTGGGCAACAGCAACCCCTAGTTTCCACAATTGAAAGAAAATTATGTTTCATGTTCCGTTAGAGGTATTTGTTGCATTATACTGTACATTTTCGTTCTGTTTGGCTTTGAAATTAAAAACCAAATTCTTTTTAAACTTACACTTTTACTGTAAAGCTACAGTAAAAACAATATTTGGAATTAACTTTTCTTCAATATTGCATTGAATTTTGATTCCGTGTTTGGACTTACATCGTGAAAATGCAACGCATAACTGCCCACGAGTGAATATTGTTTCTTTCTTTCTAATAAATAAACTGACTTTTTCAGTTGTTTGTCTCTGTGATTTGTTAATTGTCATAGCAAAAGCTATTCTAACAGGAAACTGTAAACGTTTTAATACGAATGGCATATCAAGATCTGGTGTCTAATGTTATCCGCAGAATATGTACTATATTACCTTTCTTGTCACCTGTTAAAATTTTACATGTTAGAACTGTTCGACCAATTTTCAATACAACTAATCCTGTCCAATTTCATAGCCTATCACTCATACATAAATTATGTAATAACATTATGATACATCCTTCTTTCAACAGTAATTCGGCCAGTGGAAGACCAGACAGTGTTAATGGTTGTAGATATTCTACAGGATATTGTAAGCTGATGTTTTCATTTTCCACACCATCGCCACCAACATTTTCAGCATAGTCTATTGATACACATTTAACTAATTTGCCCTGTAACCAATCAACAAATTTTGCGTTAATTCATTTGACTTCATCGTTTCTCAGGGCTAGGATTGCCCGTGTACTCATTTCTTCTACTGATAAACCCTTCGGGATAAAATTCTTCAATAAGATTTGGACATAATAAGTCTTCTTTTATTGGGAACTTAAGGTGAGGAAAACGTAAAAATTGATAAGAGCTGAAAGCGTAAAAACTCTGCCTGACAAAACCATTCACACAAATGAGATGTGAGAGGACCATGGCTGTGGGCTGTTAACCGAAAATGGTTGAGAGGAGGACAGGATCCCTTCTACTAACTTGAAAAAATCTCTTGGCAAAAGTCTTGTTTCGTCTCAAGATTTTCTTTTATATTACATAAAAGAAATAACTGAAATATATATTTATATATATATTATAACTGAAATGACAACACAAGGCGATAAAGGACAGGCCACTAAAACCTGGAAAGAATACACAGACTACACCAGTGGTTCTCAAACTGTGGGGCGGACCCCCCTAGGCGCGAAAATGTGAAAAAGATGTGAAAGATGTGAAATGTGAAAAAAAAAAAAAACAAGAATCAAAAATATGAAAAATACATATATTGAAACCAAAGCAAATTAACTTAAACTACATTCTGATACTACAAAAATAAATATAGGGGTTAGATAAATGTAAATAAAAGTTAAGTAGGTATAATAAAATATGCATCTATGATATATCATTAATTAAAAAAGAACAAATTGGTATTAGTGGGCTCCTTTCA
Source organism: Polypterus senegalus (assembly GCF_016835505.1). NCBI lineage: Eukaryota > Metazoa > Chordata > Cladistia > Polypteriformes > Polypteridae > Polypterus > Polypterus senegalus. The sequence goes on from NC_053158.1 coordinate 151,801,598, forward strand.
AAAAGACGTTAGGGGGGGCGATTAAAACTGTTATGAAAACTCGGTCGCAAATACTTAAAGGTTGAGAAATGCTGGGCTACACAAACTGTATGACTTGAACTGGACACTGCTCATCCAGTGGCTTTTTCAAGTTTCATATCATAGTCCTCCTAAGTGGTGGATGAATATCAAAATGTGGCATAATGTCTTGTGAATTATGCTTTTCTGATAATGATCTCCCTTCTTTTTTGAAACTACTCTCACTACCCTTAAGGGGGAAAATAGTACTGGACGTTTCGTACCTCTTCTCTGGGCCGACTGGTTTAGCCCTTCAGCCAGAAACAGGCTTGCAGCACCTGGCTCAAAGAAAATTTCATATACTCCAAGACACAGTATATTTTCAGATAAGCAGTCACATTGCACATATGATATAAAAATTTGAAGACAAAGCTGAGTGTTGTTTTAAATATTTTGTTTTTCACAATTACAACCTACGACTACTGCAGCCCACTCTGAGTGGTTTAGTGTAGCCATAATATATAGTAGATACAGTAACACCTTCCTTAATTCCATTCTTGTGTGTTAGAATAGTCAGGCCATATACAAATCCTGACTCATGTTCAGAATCCGTGTTTTAAATACTGCATAACTCTATAAAGATAAGCCAAAACTGTTTAAAAGTTCAAATTAAGGCAAAAACTGTTTTAATGATGAGAATAGTACAGTAATTAAGGGTTCTCATGAAACAAAAAAACCCCAACAAGAATAAATATGAGAATATGCTGGGGTACTACTTTCTGAATTCAATACAACGTTATTTATCTACAAGTCCCAAAAATGCAGCTTTAAATTATGCATATTTATTCAGCAACTCTCAAAAGGGATTTAAATGATTTGTAAAATTAATGGCTGGCATATATTTTAATAGGGCAACAGCAGGAACTACATTACCAGCTCTTTCTTTGTGTTCCAGCTAGTTTTTTTAAAATAGGCCCATACTTAAAATAATATTTCTTAATTACTAAGGTATTTCTTACTAAAGCTTGCATTCTCCACATGCTAGGACAGGCCATAAAGCAAATGTTATCGCAAAAAAAATGCACACACATACTTATGAATACAATTATTGTATACACAATGTATATTATATACACACGTATACAGTATATACATATATATACAGTATATATATATATATATATATATACAGTAGATATACATTGTCACACACGTGTGCTTGGGAGTCAACCAAAGGGACAAGGAAACGACAATTCCAGGCCAGGGGCGGTGGGGTGCACAGAACCTATCCCTTTTCTCTCCGCAGACCAAACATGAGAAATCCTTCCTGTCCCAGCCCCGAGGATGTCACTTTCTGTGATCCAGCTATAAAAACCCCTCATCCTCCATTGTTAAACAGTTCTGTTTTGGACTCTAACCAGTAAACAAAGTACTCTACTTTAAAGCCTTTTGCAGCTAGGGAAACTATACGGGTGGCTGCCTCAAACCTTTGTTGTGCTTCCAGCTGTTTCTTTCACAACATATATATACAACACATACAGTATATATATACACATATGTACACACACATATATATATATATATGCACAGTATAGAGTAATATATATATATATATATATATATATATATATATATATATATATATATATATAGTGGAACATTTGATCATAAAAAAGGAAACTCCACTAGATAAAGTTTTGGGGACCATCCCCGTATAATGTCCTGAGAAAAAATAAAGCAAAAAATATGCAAAAATGGATCAAGAGTACTTGTTTTAGTAACAGTTGACAATATGAACTTAACAAAATGGCATTTATATAGAAAATGCATTATGGGGACAGGAAATGGTTGGCAGGAAATGACTCTGAATTCAGGAGTCAGAAACGGTGTAATTGTGGATGAACCGGAAGTGATGACCATAGGGAGAGCCAGAAGTGATGCCATATGGAGTCGCCAGAAGTGATGTCATGGTGGCCATTTTGAAACCCGGAAATCGCAGCGATTATTTTTCTTCGGTTTTCCTGTTGAGAGAAAAGGTTCAGGTAAGTACCACGTGATAATCCTTCATCTTGTGATATTTCAGTCATGTTTTTGACTGCCTCCTAATCACACGTGTGTGACATGACCCCCCGAGAGGTCATGGTCACGGGAGAGAGCATCTGCATTGGCCTGCAAGGAACCTTTACGATAAGTAACACTAAAACAATAAGGTTGAAATCTAAAAACCACCTTATGACACGGGGATTAGACTCCCGGTGAAGGGACATCCACTGTAAGGCTGCATGATCCGTCACCAGAGTAAATTCCCATCCCAATAGGTAGTACCTTAACTGCGTGATAGCCCATTTAATCACCAAGGCCTTCTGCTCCACAGCAGCATACTTGGCCTCCCTGTCCAGCAGTTTGCCGCTTAGGTACATAATGGGGTGTTCAGCACCATCGATGCATTGGCTCAATATGGCACCTAGTCCTGTGTCCAATGCGTCAGTCTGGAGAATAAAAGGGAAAGAAAAGTCAGGAGATTTCAAAACAGGTGCTGACGTAAGGGCCAATTTCAAGTCACAAAATGCCTTATCAGCCTTATCATCCCAAAGCACTTTTAAGGATGCTCTTTTCTTTCTTAAATCAGATAAGTGCAAAGCAATTTCCAAGACACGAGGTACAAAACGATGATAGTAACCCGCTAAGCCAAGAAATGCTTGAATCTGCCTCTTAGTTATCGGACAGGGCCAATTAATGATGGCATCAATTTTGGAACATTGTGGTTTAACAGTGCCTCCCCCCACTAGGTAGCCTAAATATTTGGCTTCTCTTATTTCAAAAAAACATTTTTTTGGATTAATACAAAGTTCCGCTAGTGCCAATATGGAAAGCACTGTCTTAACCAGCAATACATGTTCCTTCCATGTGTCATCCAGGTAGGTGACACTAAAGGAATTGTGGGGCCATTGCAGTGTGTCTACCAGACGTTGAAAGGTTGCTGGCGCCCCGTACAAGCAAAATGGAAGAACCGTGTATTGCCAAAGTTTTTTCTTTAGCGGAGGACATTAAGGGAATTTGCCAATACCCTGTAGACATGTCGAGAGTAGTTATGAAGCGTGCATTTCCAAGTCGATTGAGCAAATCGTCTACTCGCGGCATTGGATACGCGTCAAATTTAGAAATCTGATTAAGTCAATGAAAGTCATTACAAACCCTCCACAACCCATCTGGTTTAGGAACTAAGACAATTGGACTAGACCAGTGGCTATAACTTTCTTCAATAACATCCAAATCTAGCATTCATCTTATTTCCAACTCCACTTCCACTTTCTTTGCCTCCGGGAGCCTATACGGTCTTTCTCTGACAATTAACCCTGGGTCCGTAATAATGTCATGCTCAATCAGAGTAGTTTGTCCTGGTAGCTCATTTACAACTTCCGGTACAGACATGATAGCTATATCTAGGTCTTGTTTTTGCTCCAGGGTCAAATCAAGTCCAAAATTAAGGTCAGAGATGAAAAGGGAACAAGGCTGGCTGGAGGAGGGATCAATTTCCCTATCCTTCCACGGCTTCAGCAAATTTATATGATAAACTCGTTCACCCGGTCAACGATTTGGTTGTTAAACCAAATAATCAACAAGTCCTTTTCGTTTCTTAATTTCGTAAGGGCCTTGCCAATGGGCCAATAATTTAGAATGGGGAGTTGGAATGAGCACCATTACACGATCACCCGGAACAAATTCCCGAATGGTGGTGTTTCTATTATGATAACGTGACTGCGCTGCTTGAGCCTTTTCCAAGTTTTCTTTTAGTATGGGTCTAATTTTGTCCAATCTATCATCTAATTGCGCGATATACTCAAGTATATTTGAGGTAGGGAGGACCTCTTCTTCCCAACCTTCTTTTAACATATCTAATAGCCCGCTGAGTTGTCTTCCATATAGTAATTGAAATGGAGAAAACCCTGCAGAGGCTTGGGGGACTTCCCGATAGGCAAACAATACAAGAGGAAGTAACTGATCCCAGTTTCTTCCATCTGCAGTAACTACTTTACGTAACATCTGTTTTAAAGTCTGATTAAATCATTCTACCAACCCGTCTGTTTGGGGGTGATGTTTTCAGATGTTTTATTCTGAGTAATTTAGCCACCTCCATGAACGTCTCCGAAATGAAAGGAGTCCCTTGGTCCGTTAGAACCTCTTTGGGGATCCCCACACGTGCGAATATCCCTACTAGTTCCCATGTAATGTTTTTTGAAGTAGCTGAGCGCAAGGGAACAGCTTCGGGAAATTGAGTGGCATAATCTACTAGAACTAAAATGTATTTAAAGCCTTTTAATGAGGGTTCTAACAGTCCTACAAGGTCAATACCGACTCTTTCAAATGGTACATCTATCGGAAAAGGGGAACGAGAGGAGCACGTTCCCTCCTAAGAATCTGACGAAGTTGTCACTTGGGACACGAAGCGCAAAATCGTCGGACCTTCTCATTAATTTCTGGCCAGTAAAATCGGAGTTATATTCTCTCCAAAGTTTTTTCAGAGCCTAAATGGGCTACTAGAAAGTGAGCATGCGCTAGTTTACACACTTGCCAGCGAAAAGTGCGTGGCACTACCAGTACTGCTCTTACTTCTCCCCCGTGTTCAGCCACTCGGTATAATAATTCATTTTTTTATTACAAAGAAAGGCATTGGTGGCATGGGATCTAGGGTTGTATGACCCTCAGTTAATAATATTGCATTCCTTGCAAATTTTAACAAATCATCATTCCATTTGTCTCTTTTAAACGAAGAAGGGGTAATTAGAAATTGGGCTGATAAATTTTGAATGGGGTCTTTCTCAACCGCAATGGGAGGAGCTTCTGCCACCACGTCCTCTACATTAACTGTACTAGCTCCCACAGAGATTGATGGGACATCGACTTCCTTGTACTGGGTACCTGTATGGGTCCTAGTGACCATAGTACAGGGCGTGGAGGCAGTCGGAGTAGAAGAACTCTCCATTATTAAGCCCAAACTCTTTTCAGGAGCAGTTACTTTTTTACCGTTGTTAATTTCTTTCCAATCTCTCACTAATATGACAAGAAATGGAGGATCCGGTAATGCTGCCATTGTCATTTTGATTACAACGTGATCTACCGTCACCACATATTTAGCAGTTTTATAATACCAGATGTCTCCATGAATACATTTTAGGCTAGTTTTTATTTTAAGCCATTGTCGCGGTAAAACGAATCAGGAAGCAACAAGAGAAATGTTATTCCCAGAATTGAACATTGCCCTTACCTTCCTGCCATTTATAACAGCTGCACCTGTATAGGGAAGAGATAAAGGGTTAATCACAGTGGCACAATACCTTTCCCCCATCATTAGTGAGCAGTCCATGGGCTCGTGAGTACAATATGGGGACAGATGACCAACCTCCCCACACTTGAAACAGCAGGGAAGGTAGAACTGTCTGTCCCTTTTACGGACAGGAGTGCCCCACGTGCCTGTTGGGTACGGCGAGAGAACCATTCTGATCGCCCCGACTTACAAGCCACCCAGTGATATTCTGCGATCTTGATCAGGGTTTCCATATTATCATAGTTTTGTCTCCAGACTTGCTGGACGATATCGTCAGGGAGGGCATGAACGAAGGTCTCACAGGCTAATAATTCAACCATCTTATGGGAAATGTTTTAGTTGGGCTGTAGCCAGCAACAAACCTTACTCCATGTCTCGAATGCCTGTGTTCATAAAGACCATTCTGGGTCGAACTTTTACTCCCTCCATTCCCTTGCCTACTGCTCCGGAGATGGCCGAGTGGGATTCGGCTATTTGCGTTCTAGTCTTGCCCATCTGTACTTTTAAAGTATGCAGCTCACTCACGATAATTGACAGCACAGTGTTGAGGTCCTGCTCTTATGCCATCTTCAAAAGCAAAAATCCTGCCGGCTACACCAATTGTGGAACATTTAACCATAAAAAAGGAAACTCCACAAGATAAAGTTTTGGGGACAATCCCCATATATTGTCCTGCAGACAAATAATGCAAAAAAGACGCAAAAATGGATCAAGAGTACTTGTTTTAGTAACAGTTGACAATATGGAGTTAACAAAATGGTGTTTATATAGAAAATGCATGGACAGGAAATATATACATACTAGAGGGCTCAGTTTTTTGAGACTTTCAAATTTTAGTACTTTCATAATCTCTAACCTGCTCTGCATGTGTATTGTGCCAATGTTTTTGAAACTCTTTACGATGTTCTACTTTGTCTTCTACTCTTTGTCTTTTATTTCCGCCCCCACTTGGACCTGTTAGGTTTTCAATTTATCTCTTGGCACAAAGTATTGTCTTGCTGGACTTGAAATTATTTCTCTGAAAATGTCTCATCTCCCTGAACAAGTTTTGTCTCGTCCCAAGATTTTTTATATAATATATATAAACACACACGCACACATACATACAGTACATATCAACCCTAATTCCAAAAAAATTGAAATGCTATGTAAGATTTAAATAAAAACAGAATGCACTGATTTGCAAATCTCATTAACTCATCGTTTAGTCACAATAGAACATATAAAACATCTCTAATGTTTAAACTGGGAAAATCCATCATTTTAAGAAACGGATAAGGTTATTTTGAATTTAATGGTAGCAACACATCTCAAAAAAGTTGGGACAGGTTCATGTTTACCACTGTGTAGCATCCCCTCTTCATTTAAGAACAGTCCGTAAACGTCTGGGAACTGAGGAGACCAGCTGCTGGACTTTTGGAAGAGGAATGCTGTCCTATTCTTGTCTGATATTGAATTCTAGCTTCTTAATAGTCCTGGATCTTCTCTGTTGTGTTTTTATGTTTAGGAGGCAAATGTTTTCAATTGATGAAAGGTGTGGACTGCAGACAGGCCAGTTCAGCACCGGGTCCCTTCTACTACTAAGCCATGCTATTGTATTAGACACAGTATGCGGTTTAGCATTGTCTTGCTGAAACATGCAAGGCCTTCACTGAAAATGACGCCATCTGAATGGGAACATATGTTGCTCTAAACTCTGTATATACCTTTCAGCATTGATGGTGCCTTTCCAGATGTACAAGCGTCTAATTTAATTGGCACTAATTCACCACCATACCATCAGAGGTGCAGGCTTTTGAACCAAGCACTGATAACAAGCCGGATGGTCCTTCTCCTCTTTAGTTCAGAGGAAACAACGTCCATGTTTTCCAAAAAGAATTACAAATTCCAATTTTTCTGACCACAGAACAGTTTTCTATGTTGTCTCAGTCCATTTTAAATGAGCTTTGGCCCAGAGATGATTGCGCCATTTCTGGATTATGTTCACATATGGCTTCTTCTTTGCATGCTAGATCTTTAACCTGCATTTGTGAATGGCACAGCAAACTGTGTTCACAGACAATGATTCTGGAAGTGTTCCTGAACCCATGCAGTGATTTCCATGATTGAATCATACCTGTTTTTAATGCAGTGTCTTCTGAGGGGCCAAAGATCACAGGCACCCAATATTGATTTTTGGCCTTGTCCTTTGCATGCAGAGATTTCTCCAGAGTCTCTGAATCTTTTGATGATATTATGTGCTGTACATAATGAGATATTCAAGGTCTTCACAATTTTACATTGAGGAACATCATTCTGAAATTATTCCACAATTTGTAGATGTATTTTTTTCCAGATTGGTGAACCTCTGTCCACTTCTACTTCTGAGAGACTCTGCCTCTCTAAGATGCTCTTTTTATACCCAATCATGTTACTGACCTGTTGCCAATTCACTTCATTAGTTACAAAATGTTCTACCAGCTGTTTCTTTGTAGTACCACTTACTTTTCCAGCCTTTTATTGCCTCCTTCCCATCTTTTTTGGGACGTGATGCTGCCATCAAATTTAAAATGAGCTAATATTTTTCATTTTAGTAATCAGACCCCTTCAGTTTTTTTACATTTACTACATGTTGTAGCCTTTTGCTAAAATCATGTACACTCTTTTCCCCCTCATCAAACAACACTTAGTACCCCAGAATGGCAAAGCAAAAACAGGATTTTAGAAATTTTTGTAAATTTATTAAAAATAAAAACCTGAACTGTTACATTGACACAAGCATTCAGACCATTTACACGGTACCCAGTTGAAGTTTAATGCGACAAGCTTTACACATCTGAGTTGAGCTTTGCACATCTTTATCAGGTTGGATGGCGGCTGTCGGCGGACTGCTATTTTCAGGTCTCTTCAGAGATGTTTCATTGGTTTTAAATCCTTGCTATGGGTGGGCAATTCAAGGACATCCCCAGAGTTGTCTCTAAGCCACTCAAGAGTTGTCTTTGCTTTGTGCTTAGGCTCATTATCCTGTTGGAAAGTGAACCTTCAGTCCGGACTGCTCTGAAGCGGGTTTTCATTAGGAATGCTTCTGTACTTTGCTCCATTCAGCTTTCCCTCACCTCTTTCTAGTCTCTTAGTCCCTACTGCTGAAAAATAAAAAAGCGCCCACCACTATGCTACACCATTGGTATGGTATTTCACAGATGATGAGTGGTGCCTAGTTTCCTGCAGACAGGACACTAATCTTGGTTTCATCAGACTAGAGGATCTTGTTTTTCACGGTCTTCCTTTAGGTGTCTTTTTGCTAACTTCAAGCAGGCTTCCATGTGTGTTTTACTGAGGGGAGGTTTCAATCTGGTCACTCTGTCATACTGCCCACATTGGTGGAGCATTGCATTGATGGTTGTCCTTCTGGAAGTTTCCCCCATCTCCATGAAGGTTGAGTGGAGCTCAGCCAGAGTGACTGTCAAGTTCTTGGTCACATCTCTTATCAAGACCCTTCTCCCATGACTGCTCTGTTTGGTCAGCTCTGGAAAGCATTGTGGTTGTTCCAAACTCATTTCATTTGAGAACTGTGAAGGTAACTGTGCTCTTGGGAACCTTCAAAGCTGCAGGATGTTTTTCTGCAGCATTCCCCGGATCTGGGCCTTGACACAATCCTATACCTCTGAGCTCCGCAGCCCATGGCTTAGCTTTGCTTTAATGCACATTGTCAACTTTGGTTCCTTATAGAGTGAGCTGTGTGTCTTTCGTAATCATGTAAAATCAATTGAACCTACCAGAGGTGGACTCCAAACAAAGCAGAAACATCTCAATGACAATAAACAGAATGGGATACACCTGAGCCATTCATAAAAAAACAGTCAAACTTTCACATACACAGATGATTTAGTAATGATTCAGTTACATTCCTCTTTAAATACAAGGAATTTGGTCAACCTTACTGATGCACATGAAAATATGGCTAGAGAAGTGGCAAAAACTGATACAAGTGTTAATGAATGTAAGAACAAATATATGAAGAGACTCAAACAAGAGCATATGAATCAAAAGATTGATGAAAGGTGTTTCAAAGAATTGCCTAGGGTTGTTATGTATTGGGTCTGTAATGGATAAAGCAGGTATAGAAAATGCATGTTGAATAAGCCCTTGGTGATAACTCCAATTCATTCAGAGCACCTTAAGCACAAACATAAGACTAAATTATCTTTACCATTAAACATTGTTAAAAAATATACACATTAAGGAATTTTGGTTGAGCAATCTCCACATCTAATTTATAAAGACAATAAACTTTTGCAGTCCTTTCTGGGCCTTGACACAATCGTTCCTCTGAGCTCCGCAGCCCATTCCTTTGACCTCATGGCTTAGCTTTGCTTTAATGCACATTGTCAACTTTGGTTCCTTATAGAGTGAGCTGTGTGTCTTTGGTAATCATGTACAATCAATTGAACCTACCAGAGGTGGACTCCAAAAGCAGAAAGAAAGCAGAAACATCTCAATGACAATAAACAGAATGGGATACACCTGAGCCAGATTTGAAGTGTCATAGCAAAGGGTCTGTATATACTTGTGATATTTAAGTTTGTTATTTTGAGTACAACTGCAAAAAAAATAAAATCCTGCTTTTATTTGGTTATTCTGTGTTATGGAATGCTGCTTGATGCAGAGCCAAAATGAATTTAAAGGAAACACACAAATACATATACACACATACATACAGTACATAGAAGAGTCAATTAAACTAAACACTCACCAATCCCCAGCTATTCAATTTCAAATTCCAGCTTTTGTATTCCCCTGCTGTTACTCTTTTTTCACCAATCCCTGAAACAAGGGTAATTAATATAAAGTTAACAATCAACGTGAGGTAGCAATTAGCCTTGACATGAACTTCAGACCTTCTATCACATGACTTTTCTTAGTTAACCAAAGTTCTCCTACAAAAATAAGCTGCTGTTTCTACAGATATTTATAATGTATCTTGTTAAAAAGATATTCACTACTGAAAAATCTTACAAACAGAAATATCAACGTAAACATTTTTTGTACAATATTTAGGCTTGCCTAGTGTGGACGCTGGCCCGGACACACACAGCCGAACATCTTCAGTTCACCACACACTGTTTATTTATAATATTTATAATATCAAAACTCGTGCACACAAACCGCAGTGCCTCTTGCACCGTTCCCCCAATGTCCAGGCCTCACAGTCTTTGTGCCTCTCTCTTGGCCGCCTCCAGTCCTCTCTCCAGCTCTGTCCACTTCCACCCGACATCCACCAATGACTGGAGGGCGGCCCCTTAAATAGGAACCCGGATGGGCTCCAGCTGCTTCCCTTCACTCCTCTGAAGACACGCCCCAGTGTGGCAGAAATGCCGGCTGCGCACTCGGAAGCCCTCCAGGTGTCCCCTGTCTTCTTCCCCCCAGCACTTCCTGGTGTGGCGGAAGTGCTGGGCTCCAGACTTTTACAGGCACCGGGGCGCCGCCTGGCGGTGGCCACGGGTCCCTACAGGGCTGGGCTTTCAAGCCCTTTACCCGAGGCCCCCAACATAACCAGGGCGGACGCCCCCTCGCGTCTAGCTATAACTGAAAAACAAAGCACAATCTTCTCTTTAATATTTATAATAGATCTAAATTTAAACAACTTCACTTCAATAAAAATAAGTTACAGTTCAGTAGAGCATTGTTCAAGATTTAAAGGAAGAAGCATACTGCACATAGATAGGCAAATACTTACATGTAATTGTTTATTGATGCTGAGAGGAAATTCAGTTGCTCCACCAGCCACATACAACATAAATCATAGTGCAAAAAACAGTAAAAAAAGTGCAAAGTGTGTGAACCAGAACAATAAACACAATAATAATAATAATGATCCAATAATTTCATTGGATACTGTCCCATACATTATGAGAGTGGTTCTCAACCTGTGGGGCGGGCCCTCCTAGGGAGGCGTGAAGTAACAAAAAGGGGGGCGCGAAGATGTGAAAAAAGAAAACAAGAATCAAAAATATGAAAAAAACATCTGTTGAAACCGAAACAAATTAACTTAAACTACATTCTGATACTAGAACAATAAATATGGAGTTAGATAAATGTCGATAAAAGTTAAGTAGGTATAATAAAATATGCATCTACATTTCAAAAAAATGTTAGGGGGGCGCGATTAAAACTGTTATGAAAACTCGGATCGCAAATACTTAAAGGCTGACAAACGTTGCATTATGGCACTGTAATAATAATAATAAATGTATTTATATAGCACCTTATTATACATTTACATGCAACTCAAGGTGCTTTCAACAGATTAATCAACAAAAACAAAGATATACCACATTTACTTAGATTATTATCATTAATTAACACTATGATCATTTCTAATAAATATATTATAAGTACAGTATACTAAATACAAAATCAACCAGGTACTGTTAAGCAAAATTTAACCACTAAAGTGCAAAACTAACCTTCACTTTTATGAGAAAAAGTAAAACATTTATACACTAAGGCAGACAATGGAACAACCTGAACTAATTAATATATAAAAAAATAAATATATACAGTATATATATCTACATTTCACCTAGGCATATATACATGGCCACCGATTGAGTAGAAACAGTTAATAAAGTTAACGAAAAGATACAAAAGCAAATCAAACAGTCCATAGTGGTTTCCATTTAGTTAAGATGTACATGAAGTTCTTGATTCCTGAAAGTGATCGTTTGACCAACTGACATGGAGGAGAGGAAAACGAAAAACTCCTACGATGGGCCATAATAGAAAAATAAACCTCTGGAGTGCTGCGGTCAGAAGACAGAAACGAGTAAATCATTTAATCAAGCCTGTTGGCAACCAGTTTCTAATCATGAAAGTCAGAATGACCTCGGCCAGCTGGTCGTCCACCATCCACTGGGCACGACTGATACAGTTAGCACAGCTGAAAATAAGGTTTCCAAGTTTTTCTCGTTTTCTCCAGTGCCCCAGGTGACTGCAGAATAGAGCACTCTGAGAAGGTGTGGTGTCTTTTATTACTTACTTCTTACTATTAAAATGAAGATGGGTATGATGGAAGGAGGCATTTAACATGTTCACGGCTTTATGCAAAAAAGAATTACAGTACAACCATTTAGCATGCCTAGATGACATGAGCTCGTGTCTAAAGGCATATTATAATGTATTCCTTTCTCTCTCTCTCTCTCGTTCTACTCTTTACTTTATGTACTGTAACTACCCACCTGTCCATCCTTTGTTGAATCCTTTAAATCCAGTTCAGGACTGAGGGCCAAAGACTTTCTTGGTAGCATTAGGACTTGGAGACAGTTGATTTCAGGGTTTATTATTTTTATTATTATTTTAACAATTATCAGGTCAGGATAAATATTAAAAAGAATGCTGTTGGGTGAAACAGGTCATTTGTTGTAGAAATCCAAATTTGTTATTTTACTCCTCAATATGTTGCAACATTAAGGATTATACCTTAGTTCAATGTGGATTTATGGGAAAAGATCAAATAAAACTACAGACAAAAAATGTAATATTTATGTTGTAATAAGCAAAATTCCTTTGAAACAATATCTGTTAAACATTAAATATGTGTTTCCCAATTTAGTCTGTGCATGTTATTTTCTTCAGAAAGATGATGCTTAAAATATTGCCATCATTAAGTATTACATAGATACATAGTTCTCTAAACAGTCAGTTGTGAATTTTCACAAAAAAAACTATGAAGATTTCCAGTGTTGGAACTTTGATGTCCTTTGAGTATATTGTATTAGTTATACAAGGAATGATGCAGCTTCTCATATTGACCGTTCAGAGACATCCAAAATATATTACTGAGGAATTCTCAGACTTATCTATACTAATAAAAGGCAAAGCCCTCACTCACTCACTCACTCACTCACTCACTCACTCACTCACTCACTCACTCACTCACTCACTCACTCACTCACATCACTAATTCTCCAACTTCCCGTGTGGGTGGAAGGCTGAAATTTGGCAGGTTCATTCCTTACAGCTTCCTTACAAAAGTTGGGCAGGTTTTATATCGAAATTCTACGCGTAATGGTCATAACTGGAAGCAGTTTTTCTCCATTTACTGTAATGGAGATGAGCTTCAACGCCATGGGGGCGGAGTTTCGTGTGACATCATCACGCCTCCCACGTAATCACGCAGTACATAGAAAACCAGGAAGACCTCAAAAAAGCTCTGAAGAAAACATGCATTATATAATTGAGAAGGCAGCGAAACAATAAGAAGTGAGCGAGTGACATATACAACCATATTCATGAGTTCTGCTACTTCGGAAACAAAGCACGATGTAAACCTACACTTTAAATTAAGTTCATAGACAGGCTGCGCTGGCGTTTGTAATTTAGTGCCTGCCCATATAAGGCCGTCCGTCAGCGGCAATCCAATAGCAAACTGCCACGAGTAAATATTCACGGGTGAAGGACTGTGCTTATGGAGAGGAAGATGAGATGGTCAGGGTGGTGTTTGACACAAACTCAGCGAAACTGCGAGAGAAAGTTTTAAGTGCCAGGACTAAGGTAACATTAAATACAGCCATGGACATAGCACGAGATGGCACCAGCACAGCTGGGAACCTTCGATGCAAGTACACCGAGTGGCTCCGTGAACTGGCGCGTGCACAGATAAAAGCAACAGTTCCAAAGAGCTGAACAAAACCGAATTACACAATTGAAAAGGCAGCAAAAATATGAAGCGTCTGATAAGCATATTCATAAATCCAGCTACTGCGGAAACAAAGCACACGGTGGAAAAAGTCAATGTCCGCTAAAGGAAGACAGTGTAAAAAACCCGTGCATGCAGTGTGTCAGGTCTCAGATAAAGAAGAAGACGAGCTGTTTATTGATGCAGTAAGAAACGAATCGATGAATGAAACCTGTCATCTTTACAACGATTGACAAACACGGAATGTAACTTGAACACAACACATCCTACAAATACGAACCTGATTGAAAGAAATAATGATAATCAAATCCTTGATGACAGCAACACTCAGTAACACTCACAAAACAAATACTGTATATTGACAGTCATGTTACGTTATTTTTAAAATGTTCCCTTTTCTTTTCTAGCTTTTTAACACACTACTTCTCCGCTGCGATCTGGCGGGTATATATATATGTATATATATATACCGATCTACATACTCGAATAATGGATACTTTATTAGCCATCAATGATTGTTTTGGTAAAGCCATACTCAGTGTATTCATTAGATGAGCGGTAAAAAGTAAGAGCGAGGGAGGATGACTATTGAGGCATGCAGGCTGTAGTCTTGCGTCAACTCTATCTGAATTGCGCGATCACATTTGAAAAATATATCTTTTCAAGTTCTATTTAGTCCATATGTGTCAAACTCAAGGGCGCCCACATCCGCCCGTGTAATTATATCCGCCCGAGATCATTTTATATACTGTATTATTGTTATTAATGGCCGGGTATATGAAGCGCTGGTAACACAATAAACTACAGATCCCATAATGCAGCGCTTCAGCTGCCTTGCCGAACACTTACCGCGTTAATCAAGTCTACCTTATGATGCTGGAAGTTATTGCGAAGCTAGAGTTATTGCACACTGAGTTTGCACGGCGCTTTGGTGACTTTGAAGAACAAAAAAAGTCCGTCTACATGCGGCTCGAACCTTGTGCATGTTTGGTAGCACATATCTGTGTGAGAAGCTCTTCTCAGTGATAAAGACTAACAAAACAGCACACAGGAGTCGCCTCACTGATGAGCACCTGCAATCCATCCTGAGAATCTCCACAACACAGAACCTCACACCAAACAGAAACAAACTTGTGGCCAAAAAAAGATGCCAGGCGTCCAGCTCTAAAATGACATATGAGCAAAGACAACTGAATGATTTGATTTGTTATTGCACGTAAGAGCGGAGTCAACCGTTTTAACAAACAGCGTATTGCACTGATACTGAAATAGCTGTGTGCGTATATATGTAGATATGTATGTATATGTATATATATGTTTATATATGTGTGTGTGTATGTATGTAGGTGTGTGTATATATATAGATATATATATGTATGTATATATGTGTATATGTACAGATATGTATATATATATATATATGTTTATGTGTGTGTGTAATATATATATATATATATATATATATATATATATATATATATATATATATGACAACAACACTCATCACTCACAACAGTGACAAAACAATTACATTGACAGTCAGGTTACATTATTTTCAAAATGTTTCCTTTTCTTTTTCATTGCTTCTTTAACACACTACTTCTCCGCTGCGAAGCTTGGGTATTTTGCTAGTCTATACTAATAAAAGGCAAAGCCCTCACTGTCTGACTGACTCATCACTAATTCTCCAACTTCCCATGTAGGTAAAAGGCTGGCTGGCTCATTCCTTACAGCTTACTTACAAAAGTTAGGCAGGTTTCATTTCAAAATTCTACACGTAACGGTCATAACTGGAACCTACTTATGTACATATATATGGCCATAGCCTGCAGCTCGGTCGCCGTGTGAGGCGGAGTTGCGTCCCTCATCGTCACACATCCCACATAATTGAGTGCCTGCCCATATAAGGCCGTCCGTCAGCAGCAATCCAATAGACACTCTGCCGCTAAATATTCGCGGGTGAAGGACTGTGCTTATGCAAACGAAGATGAGATAGTCAGGGCTAGACTAGTCTTTGGCACAAACTCAGCGAAAGTGCGAGAGAAACTTTTAAGTACCGGGTCTTAACTAACATTAAATAAAGCCGTGGACATGGCTGAGAACTTTCGATGTATGTACTCTGAGTGGCTCACGTGAACTGACTGTGAACGCAGTACGCAGAGAACAAGCAAGAGCTCCAAAGAGTGCTGAACAAAAAAATGCATTGCACAATTGAGAAGGCAGACAAAAGAATATGAAGTGAGTGACGCATACAAGCATATTTATAAGTGCAGCTACTGTGGAAACAAAGCACGGTGTAAACCTTAAGTTTAAATTACGTTCATAGGCAGGTTGCCGCTGGCGTTTGTCATGCCTATGAAGAATACGATATTCGCAAGATATAAGTTTAATGAGGAGATGCAGGGTATAAACGAGACTTTTAATCACTTTGTAACGGAGTTAAAATTGCTGGTGAAGGACTGTGTTTATGCAAATGAAGATGAGATGGTCAGCGATGGAATAGTGTTTAGCACAAACTCAGCGAAAGTGCGAGAGAAACTTTTAAGTGCCGGGTCTGAGCTAACATTAAATAAAGTTGTGGACATCGTAACATCACATGAGATAGCACAAGCACAGCTGAGAACCTTCGATGCTTGTACTCCGAGCGGCTCATGTGAACTGATTTTGCAGGACTGGGAAAGGTAAACCCGTGCATACAGTGTGTGATGTCTCAGATAAAGAGGAAGACGAGCTGTTTATTGATGCAGTAAGAAAGGAACAACCCTCTGAATCTGAACAAGCCTTTGTAGACATATCAATAGGAAAGCAAGCTGTAAAGCTTAAGTTTAATTTAAGTTCATAGACACGCTGCCACTAAATATTCACAGCCAAATCCACAACTTAATACCAGGAATGGCTGTTAAACATCTTAGATTCACGAGTACCGATTTGGGTAGTGAACACTTCGATGAATGAAACCTGTTATCTTTACAACGGTTGACAAACACGGAATGTAACTTGAACACAACACATCCTCCAAATACGCGCCTGATTGAAAGAAATAATGATAATCAAATCCTTGATGACAGCAACACTCATAACACTGACAAAACAATTACATTGACAATCATGTTACGTTATTTTTAAAATGTTTCCTTTTCATTTTCATAACTTCTTTAACACACTACTTCTCCGCTGTGAAGCGCGTGTATTTTGCTAGTTATCTATAATAATAACTAACTATGAAAGGTTCTTAATTGTAGGGGATTTCAATTTTTATGTGGATATTCAGTGCAACAGGAAAGCAAGAGAATCTATTAATTAGTGCACTCATCTGATCTTAGCCAGCTTGTTAGCCAGCCTACACATGAGGGAGGACACACACTGGATTTAGTGATTTCAAAGTGATTAAACAATGATGTGAGCCAAGTCAGGATATTCAGTTCTATCTAACTTGGACCTAGACAGCATTATAAATAAACATGACAAAAAGGAATGAAATTCATAAAAAACAGTCACACTTTCACATACACAGATGATTTAGTAATGATTCAGTTACATTCCTCTTTAAATACAAGGAATTTGGCCAACCTTACTGGTGCACATGAAAATATGGCTAGAGAAGTGGCAAAAACTGATACAAGTGTTAATGAATGTAAGAACAAATATATGAAGAGACTCAAACAAGAGCATATGAATCAAAAGATCGATGGAAGGTGTTTCAAAGAATTGCCCAGGGTTGTTATGTAGGGTCTGTAATGGATAAAGCAGGTATAGAAAATGCATGTTGAATAAGCCCTTGGTGATAACTCCAATTCATTCAGAGCGCCTTAAGCAAAAACACAAGAGACTAAATTGTCTTTACCATTAAACATTGTTAAAAAATATACACATTAAGGAATTTTTCCAATCTTCACATCTAATTTATAAAGACAATAAACTTTTGCAGGCCTTTCTGTCCATAAAACAGTTTTTCAAATACTGTATACGTTCTGTATTAGGATAGAATTAACACTATGCAGTGTTTAGTAACAAGAATTTCATTTCAGAGAGCACAGGCCTAATAGTGAGCAGTGCTAGCGCTCCTCAACTCCTGCTGTCACATTGGCCTGCTGCCAATAGCTTCAGCTGCTCAGGATAAATAATCATTTTCTAACAGTAAATGTATGACCTTAACCTTGAAATGCAGCCTCAATAATCAAGCAGATAAAAATGAATAAAAATCAGAAACACATAATCAAGGCTGTCTACATGCCACACACAATCACGTACATTCCTGTTTCTCATCCTAGAGAGTGTCTGTCTAAAATATTGCAAAGCATTTAAAATGATTATTTTATTGTCTGAAAACACTTACTAACTTGGTCTCATCCAGAAGTCAGATATGGATGCTTAAAGCAACCTCTTCCCCACAACTCATTCTGGCCAATAACATTCAGTATAACTGGCAGAGGATCCTGTGGCAGCACAAGCCCAGCTCAACAGTAGCAGGAGAAGCCTAAGCCCCATGTGACTGAACTATGAGCCCGGTAGGCATCTATGTCATATTGCCACGCTCTTCAACAATAGGTTGTTTATCATTATCATCCTCAACTCCCCATCATCCTCAGAATAACATACAGAACATAAAAATGATATAGATAAAGTAAGACTTTCTTGGGCCCTAACTAATCATACAGAGTGAAAAATGAACATGATCAGTGCCAAACCAGAAGAGATAAAAAGAATAAAGCATAGAAAAACTTAAAGATTATTAACAGAGCGGCTGCATTAAAAAGTATTAAAAAGGCCATGGTTGATAGATTTATGGGTTATTCCAAACGCAGCCTGAACTTGAAAAGCACATTGTCTACCTGGCAAATGTTTCCACTGCGATTTCATTGTTCACTAAATTTCAAAATAAAGAAGATGTGCTTCACTGTACCATGGAAGAAAGCAGGCTGCTATGCGTAGGCAACTAGTTCTATATATTTTTTATAAGCTTAAAGAAATACTCCAATCACAATATATATATATATATATTTATAATCAGTTACGTGCCCAGTGTAGTTTGTAGTGATGGCTGAGACATACTGTATATGTAATCTCACATTTTCATGCAAAATGGAGAGTAAAAAGTTTATGAATAAGCAGCACACACCACAAACTGGAAACTGAAGCCTCAAGAGTAGACTTTTTGAACTGAAGACCTACCCCTTGCCCTCATTTACTCATCATGAGCCTGGTTTTCACTTCAAAAAGTGGCCAAAAATGTGACCCGAGCTGTAACGTGGCAATGCTACCCACTGCACCAATGTGACCATCTGAGATAAAATTAAACACAGAGTCCACAAAAGTCCCAGTTCTTTATCTCTCTTTCTCTCTGCATCTCCTGAGCACAGACCCTGTGATGCAAGCAATCAGCATGATATACTCTAGGGGAATGGTGGTTAGGTGGTGGTCCCTGTCACTACCCAAGTTGCACTACACAGAGAGGAGCATTACATGCTTAACCCAGCAATGTAGACACAGCATACAATGAGTCTAAGGTGAACAATGAAGCAATTTCATAATATTCTCAATGTAATACCCATTTGCAGTGTGCAAATCCAGCTGGATTACTAAGCATAGTGACATCATGGTTGTGTAACAGATTGAGCAGCAACATAAAGAGTGAGTTGGAGTACTGTGCACTTAAATCATGAATTTATTTCTAGGAGGATTGACTGCTACCACACATTGTTCACTCTAACTGTTCAAACCATTCTTTATGCAGCTTTCTGTTAATTCAAAATGCTGCTGCAAGAATTGTTATACGAACCAGAAAGTATAACCACTTAACTCCATTCTTAAATCCTTATACTGGCTCCCAGTTAAGCTTATGGCTGATTTGAAAATATCATTTTAACATCTAAAGCCTTAAATGGCCAAGGCCCTACTTATTTAGCTATCTGAACTTATCATTACTTAAAGACAGAGTGCATATTAAGATCTCAAGATGCCAGCCTACTTATGATTCCAAAAACAATAGTGGGAGTTTGTGAGTGGGAGGTTATGGTTTTAGTTACAAAGTCCCAAAGCTGTGGAATGGTCTGCTGGATTATATAAGAGATGCCCTTTCAGTCTCAGCTTTTAAATCCAGGCTGTAGACTCACTACTTTAGTGTAGTGTACCCTGACTAGAGCTGTTGTTTAGCTGTACATACTGAATTTCTGTTTGTTAGTCATTTGTACAAAAATATCAGTAATACAATATTTTATGTTCTGTGCCTCCTCTTGGTATACTGATGTGGCACTTGGTGCTATTGCTCTGTTGCCAAGTTTACATTCAGAGATGTCAATGGAAAAGTCATCTACCATAAAAGGGCTTTGGAATCATCAGATGGAAAGCTTCTCTCATCAGATTGGACAGCCCAGCACAGACTCTACTCCAGAATGACCAGTATGAGGTATGTGGCCAGCTGACCAAAGTGGCCAGGACTCTGACTGCATCTGACTTTAACCTTCTCTTTTACAGTTTCATCTACTCAGTTCTCAACTGGTCATAGTTAAACAATACATTAATGGACAGATAAGTGTATTTATGTTAACTGGTTTCTACTTTGATTTGTGTGTATTTTAACAAATCTTTAATCTTCATATGTACTATATAGTAATTAGTATAATCTATACTTGCACTTTACCCGAGTGCCTGCACTCAGTGCTGAGGAGCACTATACAAAAATAAGTTGTATGTATATCCTATACCAGTGATGGCGAACCATTTAGAAACCAAGTGCCCAAACTGCAATCCAAAACCCACTTATTTATCGCAAAGTGCCAACATGGCAATTTAACCTGAATACCACCTATAACGAGTGCGGCAATTATCTGTTAAAACTGGCCTTTTCAATTTTGAGCTGTGGACCCGCTATACCACATCCCCTCCAACCCCACCACGGGAATCACAGACTCAAAAGGTTGCAGTCCGTGCCGCACACTCAAGCAGCATGTGTGCCGCCCGCCTTACCCCAGACAGGAGAGGAAGGAAGCGCTCCCATTGGACTGCTGGGCAGAGGGGCGGGTGATGTGAGAAAAGTCCTCCGGCGCACGTGAAGAGGGGGAGCGGTGAGGGGAGCAGCCCGGCCCCGCATTCCTCTGGCTTTATAGTAACGAACTCTGTGCTCGGGCGACGGCGCGCGTGCCCACTGAGAGGGCTCTGAGTGCCACCTTTGGCACGCGTGCCATAGGTTCGCCACCACTGTCCTATACTATAACACTGGAAAAATGTTTAATTTGTTTATCTCTTACAAAATCATTAAAAGCAATAAAACCAGAATTTAAAGGGTGGCCAGACACTGAAATATACAGCCTAGGCATAGTAAAAACTCCAGTACCCTTTCAGTCGCTTGCACTGTTTGTGCCAGAGCAAGTTAGCAACCTATAAGTGAAGCTCAAGGAGTTGTGATGTAATCTTAAAAGTGGCCAAACATGGTGTGGGGCCTTCAAAAGATACCCAGGGAATCAGGCCTGTATCCCACCAACCCATCCAGACAGCAATACCATAAAATATTTTTATAAGGAGGATTTTTTGACAGAAAAGGAAACATACAACAAAATTACAAAATAGCCAAAATTAATCAAAAATGAGGATTTGCCTAAAAGGCAATCCAAAGCAAACAAGTCCCATATCGAAATCTACAACAATAATCCAAATAACAGAGCAAAACAAGTCTAAATCCAAGAAATCACAATACAGTACTTACAAGAGCCACCAAAATGTATTCCGAATGATCTACTGGGACTTGCTTTAATAGGGCTGGAGGCGGGCCCTTAGCAGTGATGGACAGGTCGCTCCGCCTCTTGGGGAATCAACCCACATAATACAAGGAACATAAGAGACTCACAAGGCGCACATAGACACTTCATAACAACTAAATGGAATAAAATAAACAGATATTACACAATTATATAATAATAATAAACGAACACAAAAAATATTGGAAAAACGATGGAAAGCAATGAGCAATAAACAGGAGCCAGGGGAGGAGATGTTGCTTGACCATAACACAAGACAAGCAACCAACTTCTGGAAATTTTAACAGGAAGCATATTTTTAATCTTTAAAGTATAATGCCTTATGAAAACAAATTCAGTCTGCTTTCCTTTTTCTACATTAAAAAGTCTAAGAGTCAGCGATTTTGATGCATGACATTGAAAACACTTTTGTTGTAAGTTATAGCTGGAAGTCTGTTGGGAATCTTGGAAATTTCAGATTGAAGGTCTTCAAAACCCAGTCACTGTGAATACCAAAGAGGCATTCATTAAGAAAGCAGCTTTTAAATGTAATCTGACAATAACAGACTGTTTTAACGGATTCTTCAAGGGACTGTTATACTGTGACGTAATAAAGTTTCAGGTAATGGAAGAATAAAAACATGAGCAAGGTGTCCATCAAGAAGCCAGTTTATGTGTTCTGTTAAATAAAATGAAGTTCTATGTTTTACTACACTCTAGATCAGGGGTTCTTAACCTTTTGATGACTCCAGACTCCCAAAGGATTGTCCAATATGGTCACATGCCCCCTTTACTTGACTGTCAAAATAATTATCACCATTCCTTATATTATGTACACAATGGTAGTCAAATACAAAATGAATAGAGGTGTGCAGTCGCTGCCTTTTTAGAGTCTTCGAGATATGTACTGTACATTGCCATTAAATGAGTAAATACATGCTTGTTCAGTAAAGATACATTTATTAAATTCAAATATTGAAATGTATTAAATTTAAATTTAAAATGAAAGTTGTAGTAAATACACACATGTAAAATTAAATACAAGCATTTGCAGGAAATGTTAAATGTTCTCGAAGATTCTATTGTGTTCCATTCATGTACTACCCAAGTATAAATTATTACATTAAATAAAATAAATACCAGTACCCAGAGATCGAGTATGGATACCCCTGGTTAAGAACCCCTGCTCTAGATAGATAGATAGATAGATAGATAGATAGATAGATAGATAGATAGATAGATAGATAGATAGATAGATAGATAGATAGATAGATAGATTGGACCAGAAGAACTAAAAAGAAAGAAACAATTAAAAAGAATGAAAATTACTGACTTGGCTGTCACAGTCCCAGTGAGGTGTTATGCAGCCATATTGCTGTTGGTATAAAGGAGTCCCCGTAGTGTTTCTTGACACACTCCTGATGAATAATTCATTGGCTGAAAGTACTCAGTGTTACTGTGTTAGAAATGTTCAGCATTACATTATTCATGATGGTGCCAGATAGTGTTTTCCTGTTTTATGCTGGGCAAACATGTAAGAAAGAATCTCACTGTGCTCTACCAATGTGTCCAAATTAATACTAGTACTGTACTATTATAGATTTATTTCTCACACAAGTATACAAAAAAACATTAAACAATAAAAATTTTCAGTTGTGATCGTCTTGGAACAGTAGTTTGTCTAAACACAGGGGGCATCAGCGTGTGATGTTTTATTTTTTTAGCTATTTTGGATGTCTCTTAAATTTTGTACATCGTGATGGAACAAGATTTGTTCATTCATTTGTGTTTATGCTGTGTTCAAGCAATAGTGGGGAATGGCGATGGAAACCTCATTTGGAGGGCTAAGCATAGGGGTTTGAAAAGATTAAGGTCCGGAATGAATGATTTTGAGCAGTTCCTGTATTATTCTGTCAGCGATTCTAAGTTTTCACGTTTGGCAGTGCCTTCTTTTCAAGGGAATCTCCATAACATGATGCTTTCATGTTTCAGATTCATGCAAGAAATATAAACTCAAGCAGGATGGGGGCTTAGCTGTTGTCCCACCCTGGTCCCCTAAATGAAACATTATACAGTGATCCCTCGCTATATCACACTTCGACTTTCGCGGCTTCACTCTATTGCGATTTTTTTCTCATACACGCTTACGTCACTACGCATGCGCTTTTTGAGAATTTTTATCTAAGCCCTACGATGGCTCCTAAACGTGCTGTTTTTTTCTGAGAATAAAACTAAGCGCCGGAGGAAGATGCTTACTATCCAGGAGAAGGTGAAACTCTTGGATATGATTAAAGATGGCAATACCCTACAAAAGCCTCCTCACGCATATGAAAAGACAGCGCCAGCAACTGCCTATCAAGATGTTATTCAGCCGCGCACCCAGACACCCACTGCCTACTCCTAGTACTCCTTCAGCGGAAGAAGACAACAACGCACCTGCTGAAGATACTGCACCACCTCTGAAGACTCTCCTACTGAGGTCATGCCTTCATCGGTTAGTGGTTGTGTGTAAGAACTGTGTGTGTTTGTGTGCAATTAAATGTACAGTACAATAATTTACTATAGAAAAGCGTTCGGGATTGTCCTTCCGTCCCATGAGTGCAAAGCGTAGCGGTATTCCGCTTATTACAGACTTACTACTTGCGGCTTGAGGTAGCGGCGATGTGAGCAGAGTTCTGGTGCTCTCATCGTTCCCTTGCTTTAGTGCGCGATGCGCTGGAAAAATAGAAAAAATTATGTCTCTGGAAATAATTAATGTTGATGGAGTACAAATGCCTCACCGCGTAGTAAATATCAGGGGAGATGGTGCTTGCTTATTCTCATCTATAGCTTATTTAGTGCATGAAACTCTGTCTTTAGCGGTACAGATTTGGGCTGACATTGTACGCCTTTGGACAGGCACTTGAGGGGATAAAAAAAAAAAGATGTTATGAATGGACACTTTGATGTTCTCATTCTCTACACTTACATGCCTGATGTACACATGGAGCGCACAATAATTCAAGATAAAAGTCGGTCGCCTTAAAAGGCGAGTGCGCCTAGTAATATGATATTTGTAACGTCTAATATGTCTTATTTTCTCTTATTTTGTCTAATATATTGAGTAATACGAGTGTAATGATGACTAAAGGGTGTTATTTCATGTCTAGAGGGCTCTAATAATGTTAAAAAACGTATTTAGAAGGTCGTTATCAGGTTTTCTATACTCTAACTGCGAAAATATTTGATTTTTAAATAAAGAATCCTACTTCGTGAAAAATTAATTTATCACGGTAGAGTCTGGAACGGATTAACCGCGATAAACGAGGGTTCACTGTATACTTAAAAGCTTTGTGTATATTTGTTAAGAACTGATTACAATGAGGAAATTGTTCATTAAGACATACAGTAACTAGCATTAAGAAGTGATCAATTGCTATCAGGAAATGCTGATGGTTAATATTGCAATGAAGTCTCTCATTTTCTAGGTCTACATAGAAGATATTTAACACTCAGGACTTTATAATTTCAAAATATATTTGTAGAATGAGGAATAAAACTTCAAAATGTGTGGTAAAAGTGACCACAGATGAAGTGAATTTATATGCCTTAATCCTCCTAGGCATTAATCTGAAGTGCCTCTCAGGTTTGAATTCTATGGAAAAATGGTTACACCCGAGTGTCTCTTGGGTTAAGTGGTTATCATTCAGTGTAGGGGGATAAGCCTGACAGCATTCTGTTTTCATTGAGTGGATAAAATAACATCATTTTTATTATTATTATTATTATTATATTATTAAAAGAATTATTATTATTTTCTTGCTTCAAAAGTTCAGTTTGAGGAGGCTTCAACTGAAACACACAATGTTGCTGTAAACAAAAAGCTGTACAGAATAAACTTAACAAGAACCATTAGCTGAATCACACAATAGTGATGACAATGTAAATTTGTCATCAGACATTGACACGAATAGTGAAACTGATACATACAACACTGATAGGCCAGGTGACATCAGGTCCTTAAAGCTGCAGCAGGGTGCAACACCTTTGAGCCAAAAAATTCAAAATGATAGCGATCAAGTAGATGGATCACAAAAGACGTTAGCCCTCTAACAGTACAATGTCTTAAAAGTTCACAGTGTCATTTCAAAACATCAATGATGTATAATACTATAACCTCGAGGGGGAAAGGGGCGTTTTACCTCAGGATGTACTTGTTTTGTTCTCACACAAGCTGCTGCAAATCAGCACACGTAGCACTATTTACTAATGATACCGAGCTCATTTAAAGCTGATTCGTTCCAAGTTATTTAAAATTGCTACAAATCACGATGCCGTGTTAAATTAGATCTACCTCATAATAAAATGGATTTGAATAAATGTTTACTAATACAAAAAAAAAAAAACTTCTCTGTTTAAGGAAACTAGACGCTACCAATTACTTTTACTGACTCAAACACAACTTCCTCAGTTGTTCTCTTTCTTCCCAACTCCCTGGCATAATAGCCTTGAATATGAAGTTTTTTGGGTGGCAAAATCAATCAGTAACAATCCCTTCTCCACCAACTGTGAAGGGACTTTTTAAAAAACACACACACACACACACATATATATATATATATATATATATATATATATATATATATATATATATATATATATAGTGACAGATAGAGGGCGCTCTCGTCCTCTTGAACCCACGCACAATATGTCAGACACCAGGTGAAAGTCCAAGTTTGACTTTTTATTAATACACAGTGCACAAAGCACCTTCCTCTCCACAATACTAATAAATCACAATAATACTCAATCAATAAACAATCCACCACTCC
This sequence comes from Polypterus senegalus, assembly GCF_016835505.1. Taxonomy (NCBI): domain Eukaryota; kingdom Metazoa; phylum Chordata; class Cladistia; order Polypteriformes; family Polypteridae; genus Polypterus; species Polypterus senegalus. Next base: position 151,828,142 of record NC_053158.1, read on the forward strand.
CAGACACATTGCCACCCTTCCACCCAGCTCAGCTCAACGCTCTGGTGTTTCTCACAGTCTTTTATAGCCCCTGACCCAGAAGTGTTTCTCATCCTTCAATCCATGTGACTCCTTATGACTTCCGGGTCAGATAAAAAGTCCTCTTCTTCATCCCAGAAGTATGTTATCTCCCCTGTCGCTGTCACTAAGATACACTTCCAGGTTATAGGGCACAAACGACTCTCTGGACCTCCCTGCAGCATCCTCTGTTGGCCCCTGTGGTGTCCAGCAGGGCTGTAAAGGAAAACTCCATCGTCCATGATTCCCTGCTGTTATCTGGGGCACCTCCATGTTGCAGGGAGAGCTCCATCTGGTGGCCTGGGGGTATTGGCCAGGATGACAAGCCGGCCATAAACTACTATATATATATATATATATATATATATATAAATATACATGTGGCCTAACAAAACAAACTATGAGGGGATACACTTTACACATAACACAAATGAAGAGGTACCACAACCCCATGTAAATGAACAGGTACCTGTGGTGTGCAATCCTTTACATTAAGTCTAAAAGTGACACCCGGTCATGTGTCATTATTCATTTTTGCAGGCAAAGATTCACCTGGATACGACTTGATTTGAAAATAGAAGTGAGTAGTAAGTCAGAATCTAAATAAAAATTCAAATAATTTTAGTAGACACCAGCATAATGTATTTGTATAACCTTTTCCGGACTTTACTACAGTAATGATTACTTGTGCACACCACTGCTGCTCATATGGATTCCATAGCAGTCACTTTTCCATTTATTGATTGATAATCTGCATCACTTGGTGTGGAGTCTATGCACTCACCTTTCTGGGAATGCTAGACCCCAAGCTATCAGGGACCCCCCTAGAGCCTTGTGACCACGTCAAAGAGAGCTGACATTACTGGAGCAAACTTTGTAATTTCAGCTGGAAGAAGAACACGTCATCCCGACATACAAAGATTAGCCCACCAAGTAAAGGCTTTGTTTTTATGAATATTAAGATCTTTGTGCTCTACTATAATATTTTGTATAAGAATATTTTATCTAAATATTTTTTATTAGTGAAAGCTTATCAACTTGACCATTCTTTTTCAGTTGTTACATATCACTTACATTTTAAGAACAGTTGGAAGTTTGGTGGCAGTGTATATGTAATGTGTGTTCGTCATTACTTTTATTATCTTCAGATGATAATATTTTCAACTTTAATAAATGTACTCACAAAAAGTAACCAAATGAGTTCCACCGTACAGGCTGTCTCCTAGGACTTAGAATCGAGGAGAGGCCATTTGTATTGTTCACATATATCACCTGCTTTAATTTAACAAAATGATAAATTTTTAATTTGAATCTGAAAGTAGTGGATCTTTTCTCTAAAGGCTGCTTGTTCTATCTGTTTTAAAAGAATGTGAAATAAATAATTCATAAACTATGGTAATTTATGTAAGGCCGCCATAATGAAAGAAGAACAGGCCATATCTGTTATGTAATTGTGTGAATTAATAATTTGGTCACATTTAAAGAAACAAATAAGCTGTTACTGGTGATTACGAAATCATATTTTAGATTACTGAGAAATAAAAGTGCAAGAGAAATTGTCGTATTCTAAGAGATATTTCAGAAAAATAAGAGTAACTAGAGAGTCAGATGGATGCTGAAGATGGTGGCACACTGTCATCCACTGAGCTGGAGGAGGAGGAAGAAGAGACATAATGGGAAGAAAGAAAGAAAGAAAGAAAGAAGGAAAAGAAAGAAAAATTCAAGTGTAAAACATCACCATGATGAGCTGTCCTGCCGTATTGTTAGATGAAATCCTCACAGTTTAGAATCTGGTACAGCTTATTTTGTGTTTTATATTTGTAATTAATTTAGATCACTTTACAGGGATGTGTTTTCACGTTGACGTTAAAGAGTCTTTTTTGTTGATCAGTTGTCACAAATGCACAGTATTATAAAAAAAAGAAATGTGAAAAATTCCAAAGGGATGAGTACTATTATAAGGCATTGTACATAAAAACAAAATGGGCCAAAACAAATAACAGAATCTAATATGGGAGTCTTGTCTTTTCACAATGGTCCAAAGGCTTAACAACCTAAAAATGGTTCTTTCAGTCGTACCTAAAACTGACATTAGTAACGTCATACAAGATGCCAGCACCAGGCACAGTGGTGACGTCTTTACAATGCATTTTTTTTTTGCTCTTTATTTCGCCTTATACAATTTCTCACATTAGGAATTTGTTAGTTTTCGCATACTCAATGGGGTCAGAGCGCAGGGTCAGCCATTGTACAGCACCCCTGGAGCAATTGAAGGTTAAGGGCCTTGCTCAAGGGCCCAGCAGAGTAGGATCTCTTTTGGCAGTGACGGGGATTCGAACTGGCAACCTTGAGGATACCAGCGCAGATTAGAGCCACCACCCTGCCCGACTAAGATTTAAAAATGTTGTGCAAATGTTGAGCCTTAAAAGATGAAGAAAAAGGGCAAACCACACTCAATAAGCACCCACTAAATCTAATACACAATTAAAATGACCTGAAATATTTTGTTCAGAAATGAAACGATGAAACCTGAAGGATGCTGGCAGCTTAGCTGAAGAGTAGAGACCCGCCAACTGCTGTCAAGTATTTCATTTCCATTCACATCGTGGATTTTCATTTTGGGTCTCATATTGCACACATTTCTCTTTTTTGATACAGACCTGTATGTTTAATATTTTCCCCAAACAGACACTGCTTCTTTCTAGAATGATCCAGGTGAGCTTGTGGACTCCTTCAGCATTCAAATTATCTAGCTAGTCAGCGACACACAAACACCAATCTAATCTTCAGATCTAAACCTTGACATTATTACAGCCATTTCACAAAAGCACAATCGCAGCAGCTTGCGATTACATTTTATTAAGGGTGCGTTGCCAAGGAGGCAGTAATTACATTAAAATTCTCATATCGACCGGCTGTCTAGCAAACTCTGCAACCTTCTTAACCTGTGCCCATAAGTATGGCTGGGCCATTTGTCTTACCCATGCCAAAATGAAATCTGTTGCTATAGCAACCCGTTGCTGCATTTTGCAAGACTTGTTCGATTTCCTTTTTTTTTATGCTGGTGGTTTATTTTAGTCGTATTTTTCCTGTCTGTCAGCACAGCAATTCAGACTCCATCATGTGACTTTAGAGACAGAAGAGAATGTTGGACAACAAGACAATGGAAGAAAAAAAAACCTAGTGAAGTTTAACCTTTTTATTGGACTTTTAATGCCTACTTTTAATTTCAATGGTGCAAAGAGATAAAACCCTGCTGTACTCCCTGGGATTTGGCTTTTCAGTGGACAGCGCCTTACAGCCTGTTAGGCATGCTACAGGAAAACAAAATAAAGAAGGCCACGTGTAACATGCTGTATTGTAGAGGTAGGCAGTGTGGCATAGTGGTGGACTTCAAAGCCTGCTACTGACACTGTATGACCACGACTAGTCACTTCCTTCTTTTTTCGGCTGCTCCCGTTAGGCGTTGTCACAGCGGATCATCTTCTTCCACATCTTTCTGTCCTCTGCATCTTGTTCTGTTACACCCATCACCTGCATGTCCTCTCTCACCACATCCATAAACCTTCGCTTAGGCTTTTCCTCTTCCCTGGCAGCTCTATCCTTAGCATCCATTTCCCAACATACCATCTCTCCTCTGCACATGTCCAAACCAACGCAATCTCACCTGTCTGACTTTAATAATAACAATAATAATAATAAATAATTCTTTGTATTTGTACTGTATATAGCACTTTTCTCACTGCTCAAAACGCTCAGCAATTGCAGGTTAAGAGCTTTGCTCAAGGGCCCAACAGAGCAGAGTCTCTTTTTCGCATTTACGGGATTCAAACTGGCAACCTTCCAATTTCCAGTGCAGATCCTTAGCCTCAGAGCCACCACTCCCACTTTGTCTCTGAACCATCCATCCTGAGATGACCCTCTAATGTCCTCATTTCTAATCCTATCCATCCTCGTCACACCCAATGCAAATCTTAGCATCTTTAACTCTGCCACCTCCAGCTCTGTCTCCTGCTTTCTGGTCAGTGCCACCGTCTCCAACCCATATAACATAGCTGGTCTCACTACTACACTGCCTGTACTTCAATTGGAAAAAATTCAGACATAAGCATCAGTAGGCTTTTTACCCTAGGAACCAAGTTACAGAAACTATTCCATAACATTTCAGTAATTACTTGCTGCTCTAATGCTGATCTATCTGATCATAAAATAGGTCATTACGATAGCAATTGAGAAGAAGAATTCATAATTAATTGCAGAATTATGGTATTTGAGGTTTCCTCTAGAGTATCCCTTTCTCTTGCACGATTTGGCTCAAAAACTAATCAGCACATCGTCATCTCATAACAGGTTTAAGTTTTGAGTTTGGTATTTTTCCGTTTTAGCTCTAGACTGTCCTCAAGAAATTGTGACACACAGACACAAACACACAGAGACAGAAGACACACACCCATCATCGAGATATCAATGTTTTCGGTATCAGGTGACACTCGCTTTGCTCGCCCGCCCCCGGGTTTGGTTTACCGCATATACAATTTAAAGAGATTGTTAGTTTCATGTGAATTGTTACATATGCATTATTTTCACTTTTATTTTAAAATCTTTGTTAGAAAATACTTTATTTCTGGCCCCAGGTGTGGTTATATCTCTTTCTCGCAGGATGTATAACGCTGCTCGTGTTGTGAAGGGGGTGCGGCAGAACGCACGTGAAGATGTTGTCGGATCATCTGCTGTCTTTCTGCTGCCCGATCATTTCAAAGCATGTACAGCAGCTGTCCTTTTGCAACTTCGCACTTCTGTCGCTCGTGTTGTGAATGGAGTGGGGTGGAGGGGGGTGAGGGTTAGGTTGGCAGAACGCATTCTAAGGAGAAGTATTCTGATCATCTTCAGGCTTTTTGCTGCTGGCGAGCTGCGTGTTTTTCTTGTCTATTGCCGTTGTTTTAAGTTTTAAGAGCTGGGAGCACATGAAGCGTGTCCGCCAACAGCAATCCAACAACTGTGGACTTGTTTTAAATGATGTCTCACTGCCTTGTCTCGCGTGACATTGTGACTTGTCCTTTATTTCCGGCCCAGGGCGTAGTTAAATCTGTTTCTCGCAGGACGTATAACGCTGCTTGCATTGATTGGTGTGACTAAACACATGCTAAGGAGGTGCCGTCGGATCATCTGTTGTCTTTCTGCTGCTGTCACGCTGCTATCAGTCTTTCGTGCTGTACTCCGCCCTCCCTCAATCGGACCTAACAGTCACTTAAAACAAAAAAGGATTCAACCAGGCTGGGATGCTAGAATACTTTGAATTTTACTGCTTTCATATTCTTTACCTTTCTCTCCATGTGTATCTTGCCATCGTTTGTTTGAGCCTTTCGAATTCCATTGCTTTCACAATCTCTTATCTGCCTTTTTTTCTCTCCAATGCTTTTGGGTCTCTTTTCTCCACACTGCTCTTTCTTCTTTGCTTAGTCGTTGATGTTTCATCTAGAACACATTGTCCTTATACGCTTTATATGTGCCGAGAGCACAGGATCTGTGTCTGCTACGTGCTTTACACGAATGAGTGTTATTTGATAGTTTGCATCTCATGGGTCTTTTAAGTGTGTAGCAGTAGGGGGTGCTATCGCTCCCTTGAACCCTCAGGTACCATGCCAAACACCAGGTAAAAGTGCTACAATAATTATTTTTATTATTATAATAAAGTGCACCAAGCACCCTCCACTACTTATAAATAATACAATAACCAATCCTCCGACTCCCAGACGCGTTGCCCTCCTACCACCCAGCTCAGCTCGCCGTCTGGGAGCTCCCATAGTCCTTTTATAGTTCCTGACCCGGACGTGTTTCTCATCCTTCAAGTCCATAATTCCTTGTCACTTCCTGGTCAGATAAAAGTCCTTTTTTTTCACCCCGGAAGTACATCATCCCTTCCGCTCATGTGACCGGGGCATAGGGCAAATAGCAGTCCCTGGTTCTCCCTGGAGCGACCCCTGGTGGGCCCAACGTTATCCAGCAGGGCTGTGCACTTCAACTCCAAAGTCCATGATGCCCTGCTGGAATTCGGGGCATCTCCACATTGCAGGGAGGGCTCCATCTGGCAGCTTGGGGGTCTTGACCAGGATAAACAGCCGGGCATAGTCCACAAGTGTCTTCCGAGAACTTCTGAGAAGATCACGTCTCGTTGTCCTGCTTTTCCTTTCCAGGATTTTTTTTATAATAGAGAGATATTTTGCTTAATAGTTACAGCGTTCCAGTTATAAAGTTTTCTTAAGGTCACACATCAAATCATGGATAGAGATTGCCATTATCTCTATTTGGTAGTCATATAGTTCTCACGTACTATTTTAATATATCTCATTTCTTACTTCAGTGTAGTGCTTGTACAAAATGCCTGGAACTGAGCACAACGTCTTTGAATTTGTGGCCCAAGAAGGAATCCACAGCACATTTTGTTGTTTCATCAGGGAAATGTTACTTTAAGTGGAGCAAGCTGTGAAAACAAAAGGTAATTCATTTTGCATTTCACATTTACATGAAATCAGTGTGTGCAAATTTAAATAATTAAAATAAATTACATACATAAATAAACTGAATTTACTATTTACTTTATAAACCACCCTGCTGTAGTAAATGCAATAGTTTAGGTACTTTATTGAAACCAATAAGAGCAACACTCTATCAGAGCTCTGACATGGTGTTTAATTCACTCACAATCACACATTTTAATGAGTTATGGATTGTGAATTAGATCAAAGCAAAAAAAAAATGCAAAATATAAAAGTTGTTGTGATAAACTGGTCACAGTTTCCATTCATCTACCTTGTATTTTAATAAAAGGACAAAGCAAGAGCTTTCTTCAGAGATATGTTTAAATACACAAAGCAAAGAAAAAGAAACTGACTCTGCACAGAGCTGCCATCTGCTGATGTTTCTGAGGAAGTACATGAAGTACAAATTTATCACAAGACCCCTAAAACAAAGTTCTCCAATTATTTAGTGTACCAACAAAATAACATTCTACAAAGAGAATCTCTTTTTAAAGCACTACAAGACAAAAATATGAAATTCACTTATAAAAAATACATTAAATTAAATACATTGAATGCAAGTCGAAAGTTTTACAAAAAATGAAAATATCAATCATGTTCAAATTTATTATATATAATAAATGCGTAGGGCATTATCTCCCCCAGAGTGCTAGATGGCAGCCCCTTGGTTGTGGCAGTGCCATGGTTTCCTACAGCTCATCACGGGAATTGGAGTTCTGTGGCTCAGTTCTATTGGGTACCATGGGTGCCAGCAGGAGGTGCTGTGGGGACTGGTGAGCCCTACTTCCTATTGTTTTATACATATGAGGCTTAGGATTAAAAAGATTCATGTCTACATATTCTTTATTATTTTGTATGAGTTAGAAAACACCAGTATGTCATAAGCCAAAGGTCAGATGTGCTAGAGAGCCGAAGGATGGGCCCCCTCGCTTAGAGAGGGCATGTAAACTCTATGGCTGTAAATAATGGTAGCAAGCAAGAATAGTCCTTATCAAACAGATAAGATAGACAAAGTGGGGTCTGACAACCCCTCAACTAAGACTTATTGGTGGAATTAATTAGAGGCAGGATTAGAGCAATGAAAGGTTAGGAGTCAGATGAGGAAGAGTAATGGCTTAAATGATAAGAATTGTAATAAATGTAAAAGGTGCTTATGGCTGAACACTCATTGTTCCATCTGAGATGAGACTGTATGTGCGCCACACAATAAAGCCTGATTTTGCTGTCTGTCCTGAGACTCCAAGTGCGTTCTTTGGGGTTGAGGGTGCCCCTGGCGTGTCTGCCTGCTTCAATAACACAATGGGGGACCCTGCTGTGAAAATTATTGTGCATACGCACCGTTTATAAATGATGACCCTGGTGTCTATATGAACACAGTGAATTCCAGTCTGTATTAACAACCTGCCTGAAGTAGGGGTCTCTGTACCCTTGAAAGCTTGCATATTGCAATCTGTTCAATTAGCCAATAAAAGGCATCATTTTACTTGATTTCTCATTGCATGCATAACGGCTAGCACGGTACAACACCTTACTACTACTAACATTGTGTGATAAATGCTTATGTGCTATTGAATAATGGCTGATGTCACATGGGTACATTTTAGGTTGTTTGAATGCGAGTTTCTTTTGTATCTGATTGTTCTTTGGAAGTGTAGTTTTCCCTGTGGCTGAACCAGAGAATGTGCAGTGCTATTCACATTATATATATGCAACACCCAAAGGGGGAAACAGATATACCCCCTAAGCCGTATATATAGATAGGGGAAACCCCTCCTCACTATTTCTGCAACTTCCAATATACGTAAGAAGCCCAAATTTCCCATGCTCATCCTTTACACTGTACTTACAAGCGTTAAGTATGTTTCATTTCACGCCGTGCCCCGTGACAAACTTTTGAAAATAACGTCTTCTTTTTGGCAGTTCTCACCATTATGCCACAAGGAACTTTCGGAACGGACCTCTCCTTTTGGCTGTTTCATTCCTTATTCCTTTTTCCGCACAGCCACTGTCCGCGCACCTGCCACGTGGTTGGCTCCCTGCCTATATACATTAATGACATCCCATGCTCATGTGCCTCCTAACTCGCTTCCTTACTTTCCTCACCTGTTTGTAGTGCTCACTGCTCCCTTCTTCTTTACTCCTCTGCTTCAAGCATGTTATTGTTCACCTTGCTTCATGTCTTCCAGCTTGTGACTCCTGCCTTTTCGTTACAATCATCAAATTCACTCTCAGTACTTAAATAAGCGTACAGCAATTACATTGACAATCATGTTACGTCATTTTTAATATGTTCCCTTTTCTTTTTCTTTTTCACTTCTTTAACACACTACGTCTCTGCTGCAAAGCATGGGTATTTTGCTAGTTTATATATATATATATATATATATATATATATAATTATATATATATATATATATATATATATATATATATATACTGCTCAAAAGAATTAAAGGAACACTTTTTAATCAGAATATAGCATAAAGTCAATGGAACTTATGGGATATTAATCTGGTCAGTTAAGGAGTTAATCAGTTTCAGCTGCTGTGGTGTTAATGAAATTAACAACAGATGCACTAGAGGAGCAACAATGAGATGACCCCCAAAACAGGAATGGTTTAACAGGTGGAGGCCACTGACATTTTTCCCTCCTCATCTTTTCTGACTGTTTCTTCACTAGTTTTGCATTTGGCTACAGTCAGTGTCACTACTGGTAGTATGAGGCGATACCTGGACCCTACAGAGGTTGCACAGGTAGTCCAACTTCTCCAGGATGGCACATCAATACGTGTCATTGCCAGAAGGTTTGCTGTGTCTCCCTGCACCGTCTCAAGGGCATGGAGGAGATTCTAGGAGACAAGCAGTTACTCTAGGAGAGCTGGAGAGGGCCATAGAAGGTCCATAACCCATCAGCAGGACCAGTATCTGCTCCTTTGGGCAAGGAGGAACAGGATGAGCACTGCCAGAGCCCTACAAAATGACCTCCAGCAGGCCACTGGTGTGAATGTCCCTGACCAAACAACCAGAAAGACTTCATGAGGGTGACCCAAGGGCCCCATGTCCTCAAATGGGCCCTGAGCTCACTGCCCAGCAGCATGCAGCTCAATTGGCATTCACCATAGAATACCAGAATTGGCAGATGCACCACTGGTGCCCTGTGCTTTTTACAGATGAGAGCAGGTTCACCCTGAGCACATGACAGAAGTGAAATGGTCTGGAGAAGCCATGGAGAACATTATGCTGGCTGTAACATCATTCAGCATGAGCAGTTTGGTGGTGGGTGAATGATTGTCTGGGGAGGCATATCTATGGAGGGTCACACAGACCGCTACAGGCTTGACAAAGGCACCTTGGCTGCCATTAGGTATCAGGATGAAATCCTTGGACCCATTGTCAGACCCTATGCTGGTACAGTGGCTGCAGGTTGCACCTCAGACTGTCCAGGAGCTCAGTGATGCCCTGGTCCAGATCTGGGAGGAGATCCCCCACAACACCATCTGTCATCTCATTAGAAGCATGCACCGATGTTGTCAGGCATGTATACAAGAACACAGGGGCCATACAAAGTGCTGCGTACAATTTTGAGTTGCTGCAATTAAATTTTGGCAAAATGGACTAGCCTGCCACATAATTTTTTCACTCAGATTTCTGGGGCGTCGTTGAATTCAGGGCTCTGTAGATTGATCATTTTCATTTCCATCAAACAATGTGGCATCCTTTCGTTCCTAACACATTACCCAGTCTATATCAGTATAGATATCCATGAGGATTTCTTTTTCCCATTGAGATCTGATGTGTTTTCAAAGTGTTCCTTTAATTTTTTTGAGCAGTTTATATACATATTGCTCAAAAAAATTAAAGAACCACTTTTTAATCAGAGTATAGCTTCAAGTCAGTGAAAGTTCTGGGCTATTGTATTAATCTGGTCAGTTAAGTAGCAGAGGGGGTTGTTAATCAGTTTCAGCTGCTGTGGTGTTAATGAAATTAACAACAGATGCACTAGAGGGGCAACAATGAGACGACCCCCAAAACAGGAATGGTTTAACAGGTGGAGGCCACTGACATTTTTCCCTCCTCATCTTTTCTGACTGTTTCTTCACTAGTTTTGCATTTGGTTATGGTCAGTGTCACTCACTACTGGTAGCATGAGGCCATACTTGGACCCTACAGAGGTTGCACAGGTAGTCCAACTTCTCCAGGATGGCACATCAATACATGCCACTGCCAGAAGGTTTGCAGTGTCTTCCATTACAGTCACAAGGGCATGAAGGAGTTTCCAGGAGACAGGCAGTTACTCCATGAGAGCTGGACAGGGCCGTAGAAGGTCCTTAACCCATCAGCAGGGCCAGTATATGCTACTTTGGTCAAGGAGGAACAGGATGAGCACTGCCAGAGCCCTACAAAATGACCTCCAGCAGGTCACTGGTGTGAATGTCACTGACCAAACAATCAGAAACAGACTTCATTAGGGTGGCCTGAGGGCCCGACGTCCTCTAGTGGGCCCTGTGCTCACCGCCCGGCACCGTGGAGCTCGATTGGCATTTGCCATAGAATACCAGAATTGGCAGGTCCACCCCTGGCACCGTGCTTTTCACAGATGAGAGCAGGTTCACCCTGAGCACGAGACAGACGTGAAAAGGTCTGGAGAAGCTGTGGAGAACGTTATGCTGCCTGTAACATCGTTCAGCATGACCGGTTTAATGGTGGGTCAGTGATGGTCTGTGGAGGCATATCCATGGAGGGATGCTCAGACCTCTACAGACTAGACAACAGCACCTTGACTGCCATTAGGTATCGAGATGAAATCCTTGGACCCATTGTCACACCCTATGCTGGTGCAGAGGGTCCTGGGTTCCTCCTGATGCACGACAATGCCCGGCCTCATGTGGTGAGAGTATACATGGATTTCCTGGAGGATGAAGGCATTGGTACCATTGACTGGCCCCCACGCTCGCCTGACCTTTATCCAATAGAACACCTCTGGGACATTATGTTTCCATCCATCTGAGACCACCAGGTTGTACCTCAGACTTTCCATGAGCTCAGTGATGCCCTGGTCCAGATCTGGGAGGAGATCATCTAGGATACCAACTCATTAGGAGCATGCCCACCGAGAACGAGCACGTGGGGGCCATACAAACTACTGAGTATGACTTGGAGTTGCTGCAATGAAAGTTCGGCAAAATGGACCAGACTGCCGCATCATTTTTTCACTTTGATTTTCGGGGTGTCTTTGATAATTTTCATTTTCAAACACTGTGGCATCCTTTCGTTCCTAACACATTACCATATCAGTCCATATCAGTAGATATCCAGCAGGACTTTTTTCCATTTGAGATCTGATTTGTTTTCAAAGAGTTCCTTACATTGTTTGAGCAGTTTAAATAAATATATATATATACACACACACACATAGATTCTAATAAACGTATTTTTGTATCAAACAAAATGATCCCACAATTCTTTTAAATGTTCAGATTGTTTCATTTTACTTAAAATGCTGTGTACCATCTTTACTTAATTGTGATCTCAAATTTCCATTGCAGGTAAATAATTTCTTCAAGCATAAGATTAAATGTGTATTCATTCGCTATAAATCATTCACTCATCCATCTTCCAACTGCATTTATCCCGAGGAGGGTGGTGGGGATGCGAGAGCTATCCCAGCAGGCATTGGTGCAGAACAGAACAATCCCTGGACAGGGCACCAGCTCATTGCAGCATGATCTCTCTCTCTCTCACACACACACACACACACAGGGGCCAGGTTGGCATCTCCAGCTCACCCACCCTGTATATCTTGAAAACCAGTACACCCTGAGGAAATCCACACAAACATGGGTAGAACATGCAAACTCCCCATAAAGTCTTGGTCTCGTTGTTGTAAGGCAGCAACATCATGCAGCCTTCACTGTAAAGTATTTGATCTTTAAGTCTTCCAACCTTTCATGGAAATGTTCTTAATACAATATAACATCTCAAACCTATTTAGTGCAGGTTAGGGTTGCAGTGTCTGGAGTCTCTCCCAGCATGGCAAGAAGCCTATGAGACCTGTCACCACTCAGGGGGAGGATGTGGAAGTGGTGCAGAACTACAAGTGCCTGGGCATTCATATAACAGGACTGGACTGGTCTGACAACACAACGTGCTGTATAAGAACGGTCACAGCAGGTTGTACTTGGTAAGAAGACTCAGATCTGTTGATGTCTGCAGCAGTCCATAGTAAACAGTGTGGTGTTCTATGCTGCAGTCTCCTGGGGAAGCAACCAGAGCTGAAAAGAAACTCAATGCCTGACCAAACTTAACAGGAAAGCCTGCTCCATCACAAGGTGAACCCTGGACACACTGGAAGCTGTTGTAGAAAAAAAGATGGTGGCAAAATTTTTAAATTAAATTAAATTACTTATTTAATTATTTATCAGTTGATTGCTTGGATGTATTATCTGTCCTGTGAGTCTGTATCCATGCATTTTATGTTTCTGCTGTTTTAACGATTAATAACGTTTATCTAATTTAATCTAATAACACATAAATTACTTCAATCCAATTTTTTAGGTTATTACCTAATGCAAACAGATTATTTGATTCAGGATAAACTGTGCAGACACACACCAAAAAAAACACATATTGCCCAAAACACTTTCTTGCCACTCTTTCTGTACACCGATTGTTGATTGCTTGACTTTTCACCTACAGAAAAGAGATGGTTTTCCATGTCCCCCACATTACTTTAAACCAGAACCACAACCACAAGTTCTTGCTCTTGCACATGCAATATGGAGCAACAACTCACAGTGCTTGGAATTCAAACTTTCCTTCCAATGTAATGATCTAAGTTGAAGTGCCATCTAAACAGCAGCAGATGGGTTAAGGAAGTCATTCACCTCAAGTCATATATTACAGTACATATTCCACAAGAGAATATTACCAAAGGGTACTTGCCTGTGTCAGTGTGAACATTTCCTTAAGCCACTTCTTTCTATTTTGAAAGTGCATATTTTAGGTAAACAGGCGGTTCTAAACTGGCACCAGGTGTGTATGGATAAGTGTGTAAGCAAGGCCTATGAGGAGACTGGCACTCTCAACAGAAACGTTCCCTTTCTTTCAAGCAATGCTGCAGAGACAGTTCCAGCTCCCACAGTGGCCAAACTGCAAAAAAATCTAACAGGAAATAATAATAATAATACATTTTTATTTATATATAACATTTCCCATGCTCAAGGCACTTATTGAAACAGCAGGAAACATGTGAAACTGGATACATATTTCTGCATAGAACACTAAACAGATAAATACAGGAGATACTAAGCGTTAAATAGAATAAAACACAATATACCAGAGTAAAAATACTAAAATCTAATACTAAAAGAAAAGCCTAAACAAATCACATTATTTGTGATACAACACATACAACACACACACACACACACACACACACACACACAAATAATCCTGATCATCTGGACAGAGAGGTAAACTGAAAGAAGGAGCAGAATGTCAGGTTAAGTTGAAAGCCCTCCTGAACAGACGAGGTTTCAGTTATTTTTAAAAGAATGAATTGAGTCAGCTGATCTCAATTCATTTTGGGAGGTCATTCCAAAGTCTGGCGCTACACAGCTGAAGGCCCTGTCACCCACAGAGTGCAGGTTAGTGTGGGGCACAACAAGATTGCCAGAATCAGAGAACCTTAGTGGGTAAACAGGAGCATAGCGATGAAGAATATCACTGATGTAATCCGGTGCGAGGCCATTTAAAGCTTTGTAGGTTATTAATAGAATTTTATATTCAGTCCAGTAAAACACTGGGAGCCAGTGGGGGTGAAGCAGGACGGGTGGGATGTGCTTGCTGTTGCTGTTAGGTCTCATGCAGGAGAGTCTTTAATTAACTGCAACTGTGATAAAAGATTAAGGGGCGCCTGCCAGTAGGGAGTTACAATAATCAATTTGTGATGCGATAAAAGCATGGACAAGTTTCTCAGCATAAGAAAAGGAGAGGAGTGAGCAACATGTTACAGAGGTGTAAGCAACAAAGTTTCTTAATGTGGTTTATGTGGGTGAAATAAGAAAGGGAGGAATCAAAGAAGACACCAAGACTCCTTGCATTAGAAGAAGGTCTGATGAGGTCACCATCAAGAGAGACTGAAAAGGAGCTCATTTTCTTAACTGGTGCTTTAGTGCCAATTTGCAGCTTAAATTTGAAAGAGTTCTTCTCCATCCAGAGAAAGCTCTGATGAAGTTTCACTTTTAACATTGAAGAAGAAAAAAAGAGTTGAGTATCATTTGCATAAAATGATACCCCAGTCCAAAGCTAGAAATATGGCCGAGGGGAAGCATATACATAGATCCAAGAAGAGCAGAGGGTCGAGGACACAGCCCTGAGGAACTCCTTGTGCGACTGGTGCCGAGCTGGACCAGCTGTTGTCAAGACTAACAAACTCTTACCGATCAGTTAGATAGGAATTAAACCACTGGAGGTTCAGTGCAAGAGACACCTAGCATGTTCTCCATTCTGGACAGCAGAATGGCATGTCTGTGTCAAAAGCTGCACTGAGATCAAATAGAATTAATAAGCTGGCTTTCCCAGAGTCTGCTGCCATAAGCAAATCATTGGTTACCTGAAGCAGGGCAGTTTCAAAGCTGTGCTGCACTGTGAAACAAGACTGAAACCGTTCCATCAGTTTATTACAGGTTAAGTAATTGATGAGTTGGGAGGACACAACACGCTCAAGAATATTTGACAGAAAAGGTAAGTGAGAGAGAGGCTGAAAATTGTTAAGATTGTCAGCATCAAGACGAGACTTTTTTTTTTTTTTAAACATTGGGGTTGTAGAAGCGATTTTAAAAGTGGCTGGCACAAAGCCAGTGTCAAAGGATGCATTTATTATTGTTGTAACAGTCGGGATTATGGCACAAAGACAGGATTTAAGAACTGTGGTGGAGATGGGGTCCGGTTCACAAGTAATTGGCTTCATCTTACAAAGCAGGTCATTAACAAATACAAATGTGACTGGTGAGAATTTAGAAAAGGAGCTGGACAGAGCGGAAAGACAGGGAAAGATATAAATGGAGGATGTATTTGTTAGTTAAATTATTTAGATCGTTAAATTATGGAATAAGACTTCACAGACTTCAGTAGAGGAGGGAATTGGGCCAGATGTATGTTAAAGTAGTTTATTAAATACACGTAACAAAACCCTCAGGTTATAATGGCCACTTTCTACTATTCTGTCATAATGTGTGTTCTTGGTTACAGTTAGTGTATCGCTGTAAGCTGTTTGGTGGTCAGAGAAAGCCTGGATGTGCACGGTGAAGCCAGTCTTATGTGGCATTCTCTCAAGGCATTGCCCAGCATAGATTGTAATTCTGAATTGTACCATGGAAATCAATACTTAAAAGAAACCTTACTTTTTTTAAAGGAGCTGTTTAATCTAGTGCTGAGTTATAACAGTCAATAAGACAATCTAGTATTGATGGAACAGGAAAAAACAGAAAAAGATCAGAAATGGATCCATCAAGGAAAGAGGGACATATATTTCGAAGGTTTCTAAAAGAAATTTGACATTTACAGGAAAGAGGAGGAAAAGGTAATGAGGTACTGAAAAGTTCTGGTTTAATGATCAGCACCCCAAATTACTATAATAAGTGCTGCACACAGATAAGGCAGGTGTACAGATCAGGTCCAATGTAGGACCACCAGAATTAGGAGGAAAATCAACATGTCAAAACAGTCCATTAAGGACAGAGATTCATTCTTTAGTTTATGCGTCAGAGTGTCAATATGAATGTTGATGTCACTGAGAAGAATGACTCTTTCGGAAATCGAACGTAACTTTTTTTAAACGTTCAGTCAGAACAGTTATGAAAGACCCATGGCATTTTGGGGAGCGACAGACTACAATAAGACAGACAGGACCAGAGTTCATAATTAGTTTAAGAGCAAGACACTCGTAAGACAATAGACAGTCAATTGGGACTCTTTGGATGTTTAACTCCAATCTAGGATTTACTGCAACTCCTCCTCCTTGTCTTGAGCTAGGAGCATTTGAGAAGTAAATGTGTCCTGGTGGTGTTGCTTCCACGGGAAATGCAAATTCATTTGGTTCTTGCCAGGCTTCTGTTAAGCAAAAATACATCAAGGCTAGAAACTGTGATAAATTCTAAGATCACCAATGCTTTACCATGAAGAAAGCTTGAGTTAAACGATGCAATATTAGCTGATGAGGGTTTGTTATGCACAGAGACACAGGCAGAAGTTATTTCAGCATATTGAGAATTTGGTACACTGACACTCTTATTTCTAAAGATCCCGGAACAGATGCTGCCGGTGAACTTTTCATTTGGAGCATGGTGGTGGTAGTGACAACCTAACCTGCAATGTAAATATTTCAGGGGCTGCACAATGCCACTGTCTTTTAGGACTTTCCAGTCTGACCACTCACTCTGTCACAAGAGTATTTTAGCATAGTTTAGAGCAGTGTTTCCCAAACTCGGTCCTGGGAATGCCCTGTGGCTGTAAGTTTTTGTTCCAAGCAGCTTCTGTTTTTAATTGAACTCCTGGGCTAATTAAGTGAACTGATATTTCCCAAGTTCTGTGTTTAGGAAACAATATAGAAATTAGAAAACTAAGTCTGCTAAAAATATATATATATAAATAAAATATTAAAATGTACCAAGTAGTTATATAGGAATAATGTATTTTTTCTTTTTAAACAGTATTTTAATCTTGATTTTTATTCTACTTTTCAAGGTATTCTAATTGTTTAATTAATCCATTATTTACTAATTAGTGGGTCTGACTCTAAAGTAGTTGCAGCCTTTGATTATTCAGTGTTGCTTGCCTGGGTGTCTGATCTGCTCATTTTAAATGATACATTATTATTATTATTATTATTAAAGATACAACAAAGGGGGAAAACTGCACAGAGAAAAGTGCAAAGTGTAATGAAATCAACAAAAGAGAGTTAAGTATTTAAATCTATAGCAAAAGCATACATATTTATAAATGTCTTATAAATGTAAAACTCATGCTGCTATGCTTTTCTGAATGTTGAATATAAAAAATACCAGCTAATTAAATGAGATCAGTGCTATCAAGTGTTGTTACTGATTAGGAAGCCGGTTGGAACAAAAACCTGCAGCCTCAGGGGGTCCCCAGGACCAAGTTTGGGAAACACTGGTTTAGAGCAATACTTATATGACAGTAGCAGAGAAGCAGCACAGCACAGGGGAGAAGGTGAGACGGCCAGGGTGGCACAGATGAGCGACAGAGGGGGGAAAAAAAAAAAAAAAATCCAGAAGAGGCATAGTAGTAGATATTATAAGATGCACATGAAAAGGTAGCTACCAGAATTCGGAAGATCCCACATACAACTACATACATATAACACTGGTATTAAGAAAAAATCAGTACAATTCGAGTCAATTGCGTCCATGAGCTATACATTCAATAAAAGAAATGAAGAACTGCAAAAAGTGCAAGGGTAATGCGAATTTTAACAAAATGTGAAAGAATCACAAAGATTCATTGAAAACTTCATGTAAAAAAGTGTTTCATATATCTGGTATGAGAGCTAACTAAACAAAACTGGATGCAGTCATCACACATCAGAAAACCACCATTCCCATGTCAATAAATTTAATTCTAGCAGAGTTACCACTGCAATGGTCTAAGATTTAACACATTTTTGTTCTGCAAGTTTTTCCAAACTTTAAAAGTTGTGCGATTTTGCTCAACAAGAAAGTTGTTTTTATAAATGTTAATTATGATGCAATAACCTTTCTGCAGTTGAAATTCATTAACATTTTGAGAGTTATTGTCACATGGTGTTCTGGAGCTAACTGGCAATGGTTTCTTGAATTAAGATGTTATTTTGTCATGGTGCTAGCAGAGCCACAGACCCTAGTACAATTTCAAAGCCAGGATACCTCTTGTATGGTTGTTGCAAGATCTGAGATTTGCACAGTTCATCCTGCTGAACTCTATTCCTTTACAGTTCACAGCATTTTGTTAAGTAACTTGGCCTGAGTTGTACATTCATATATTTTTTGCATAGGCTAATTAAACACTTAACTTGGTAGCACTTTCATATCAATTGTGCAAAACTCAAACCTACTGCATTTTACTATACTGTACATTTTTATCATACTACAAGTAGAAAATTCATGCTTGAGACAGTAACTAAATACAGAGCCATCATTTATTGTTTTATCAATCCTGTGCATACATACTTGTTGGAGAAAGGAGCAGAACTTTTCTGGAAGGAAGAGAACATTTCTTGCAAGGTTTAAGAGGATTTTACAAAGATGCTTTATTCCTTTCTATACTGAAACAGCCTTTTATGTTGAAAGTAAAACAACTTCTGTTGTTACTGGACTACTGAATATGTTACCTTATTTATTAATGCTTTGTTGTTTGCTTAGGAATTACCTGAACGTTTACATAATTAATTTATGTAGTAAGTGTAAAAGCTCTGTGACATTGCAAGTCCGGAATTTCACGAATGCTACTCTGGGGTGGAGTTTGGTTGTAAGAGATAAGCAAATGTATCTACCATAAACTACAACTTATGATTAAATGCATCTGTCACAGAGTACAATTAACAATGGCACAAAAATGCTTCTTATAACCACCAATTTCTAAGTTAAAATCGCACCTCACTATAGTCTTGTGACCCTAAAAGGCAAGAAGCACATGAACTCTAAAAGCACATTTTCATAGACAATTTTAAAAAGGCAAAATTGTCTTGTGGACACATCATACATAAGTTAACTTTAAGTTCAGTAAAACAGACGATCAGTGAGAGTCAGAAGGAGAGGGAAGTGAACCCAAGAATGGTTTAATTAACTGGCGATACTTCAAGCAATGCAAGAAATGCACCACATGGTAAGACTAAACATCTGCCAGCAACAGGCTGTATTGGTGTTTATTACACTTATTATTCAAATAGTGGTATAAACAAAAGTAAAATTTAGTAAACATTCAAATTTATTAAAGCCTGCACACTGTCACATTTAGCTCCTTTACATGTACACATATAACTAGGTTAAGATAAATAACCTGGTTAACACAGAAATCTAGTTTCTTAAAAATCTGTATTTAATGTGCAAGTAATCATCTGCAGTTTTTCTTTGTCAAAACACTCCAATGTCACTAAACTGTGAAAAATAAGAGTTAAATGTCCTCATTTCTATCATGAATCTAAAAATGTGCATGATGCTAGTGATAATTTTTTGTGTTTAAATAAATGCTTAGTCAAATTGAGTAAACAGAGCTCACTCTGTTCTGCTTGGCTGTGTAACTAAGCCCTGCAAATGACCCAGTATGTGTGCTTCTTGCCTTACACAGAGTACTGCTGGAACAATGACACTTCAGTAACACTAAGTACCCAGTTAGGTTACTCATTATTTTAAAAAGTAATTGGACTACATAAGGTGCGTTAAACTTAATGTTTTATCCTACTGCTGTCGAGATTTCGTTACTGCATTTAGCACTCACTGTACATTCAGCAGAAATGTAGTTATTTCTGAAATATTGAGGAATATATTTTTCAGCCAGGAGAAGGCATAATGCAATCACCTGAACTGCCTTTGGAAATTTATTTTGTCGACAGTGTAACAGCTTGATACACTTTTTTAAGCTTTAATTCCTTACAGCACACAGTAATTAAGGAGACTCTTGGAATCGGACATGCATTTAAATGAATGGTAGATTAAGCTGAACATTTGTAAATGTGTGCACAATGACACACAAGCTACACTAAGTCACTTAACAGATAGGGTAGACTGGCCATGAAACAAATCACCTCCGTAAATTATTGTAAAATACATTCTTCTATGGAACCCTGTGCGACTTTGCCAGCTCCTGGGATTCAGCGGAGGCACAATATTTTGAGCTCACATCGCCTCCAAAAGACATACAAGCAACCTTGCTGGCTAAATCTGTTTAGCCACTGCAGATAGAACTGCTTTTATATAGTAGATTTTGATCCTGCAATTTAAAAATCAAAACAGAGTACAAAATTCTTCAGGAGTGTTTTAATGAATGTGAGTTCTATACATGAGGGATGTTAAGGATATCAAATCTTAGAGCCAATGTAATATTATGTAGATCTTTGTTTACACCTCAAAATCTATCCATGACAAAAATGGTAAAATACTGTTGCTCTGGAAAACCACTGCACGTTTGCGGTTTTCAATGTATAAATGTACAGTATTTCACATAAAAAACATACATACAGACATACATTCAATTTACTGAAGTCTAGAATTTTACACAATGGCAACTTAAGTACATTCTGTAAATATGTCATATTTGTACCAGGCAACCCTCTTTCTCCCCTCATCTTAACCAACTACAGTACAGGAGAAAGCAAACAAACACTCAACACACAGTTTTTTTTTTATTCACTTACCTTTCTACTGTACTATGTTAGCACTTAACATAAGCATCACTCATAGCTAGTTCTCACATTTTTCCATCCTTTTGTACATACTACAAAAGTCAAAACATATGCTGTAGAAATCAGAGAAAAATCAACACTTCAGTATTAAGACTAGGATTTTTTTTAAAAAAATAGTTCGACCACTTAAAATAACACACAAGGCATTTCTGAACAGTTTCGGCAAAACAGGTGCTGACATTCTTAAAGCATGAAAAGGCTTAAAAAAAGCAAATATAGAATGTGGTAAAAATGAGTAACAGCTTTTTTTAACAACTTGGGAACAATACAAACCACAATACAAATGTTAATAGAACTGACAGTACCTGTAATTTTTGTACCCCTATATTACAGAAACAATGGCAAGTTTGAAGACAAAAATGATACCATTTTACATGAGGTAAATACGCCTTGGTCTTTGAAGAGGTATTTAAAAAAAAAGGTTTTAATTATAAAAAGCAAATAATGGGGTTATGCTTTTTTTCCCTAAAATGCAGTGATTTGCATATAACACCTCCAATATACTAGAATACATTACTTTTGCAACAACTCTCACATTGTATCCACTGATAAGTGACTAGTTATCCCAAATTTGATGTAATGAAATTGAACATTTGCTCTTATTACATTACAACTTTCTTGCAAAAAGAACAATAATCTCCACACAGAATATACAATAAAATACGTGAAAGCTCCTCATACTTTGTTTCAAAATTGTACTTAAACAAGGGGTAATTAGCAACATTAATAATTACACTGAAATAATTTATTTGCAGAATAATTTGCTGGTGCAACCAACTTGACCCTGGGGTATTTAATCATCATCACCTACTGCTTTCACCTGCATTTTATCCTTAATAGTAATAATAATAATAATAATAATAATAATAAGGCTGCTGGTGAGACAGGTTAACATGAAGTTGAAAGAATCACCTGAGGTTGATATAAAAAAAATTAATATGCATAAGTTAGGTCTAGCCAAAACAGGTCCAGTAATGAAACAGGACAGCTGGCCTTGTAATTATTGCATTGCTACCAACTCTACCCAAAGTGTCTACCATTAACAACAGATTTTGCTCAGATTCTGTATTTTTGATTTTACCATCACAAATCGTTCTATTGTAAACTGCCATTTAAATTTCATAAACTTTACTTTCCTTCAGTTTGAGAACTCACCAGTAGCCTGTTTCAACTGAGAACCTCAGATACTAAAGTTCTGAGCTGTAAAAACCAAGGCTCTTCAAAAGGCGTACTGTACCCGATTGTTGTCTTATACTTAAAAACCCTGGAACCATCTATTTCATCAGTGAGAAAGTTCTTTTAAACATACTGGTTATAACCACAAAACAAAACTCTAGCCAATGATCCTTGTAACAGTAGATGACAAGGGACTTAAAGATTTTTAAAAGAAAATTTACCAACAGTAATAATAATTTTGCCCTGGAAACTTGTTTGATCCTGGAAGAGAAAATAACCCAGTATGTATATCCCACAACAATATCATCCAAGAATATGCAGGTGAGGTTAATCTTTCACTCACACTATTAAATATAATCATTAAATTAGATCTAAAATAAAATCTAAAACCTATTAAGCTAGAACATCAATGCCAATCAACTTGAACAAACTTGCAAATTTGCAGTTGGGGTGTTAAAGTCATAAATATACTATTACCAGTCATCTTTGGGCCTGCATTACATGATAAACTATGGTGTGACTATTTTCACACTTATTTCTTAAGCATTTTCAAGTTTGATGTACATAAAAAGAGATTTAACGATAAAACAATTAATGTCATAATGGCACAGGAATGGCACTGCACTCTCCAAAAATGTTTTGTCAACTTTGAGTTTAATGGCACCTGTCTGGCAAGTATTTCAAAACACCTTAAACCATCTACCAATCCTGCACTTAAACTCTGCACAGAATTTCCTGTAAACAAATCAAACAAATAACACTACTACTGGTATTTTATAGCAGCACATTGTTAAAGAAATGCACTGGGCAGAAATTAAGGAACTAAAATAAAGTCTATTCATGACAAAGCTGGTATGTTCAATTACTTAAGATTTAACAAATTGTAACCAGAAGCCTCCAGTTGGTCCCTTAAGGCTTGCTGAAATTAACAGTAAAAGTAGTTCATTAAAAATGATTCATTAAATATATTTTCTTAATTTACATTCTTGCAGTAAAAGATGCCACTAAATATTTAAAAATCTATGGCTTAATGTCACCCTTTGCTTACATTTAAATATTTTGCTATTTTTTTTTTCCTTTTAAAAATGCACGCTTATACAAAAAGTTATGTGCACACACAAAAATAAACAGTAGTGTCTTTATATATGACAACTTATAAAAATAAAAGTAAAACAGGACTTGAATCCTTCCAACATTAAATACTTGTTTTCTAGTAGAAAGCCAGTGATATTGAGATTTTAAAAAAGTGAAGTTGTACAGTCTGAAACAAATATAAATGCAAAGACATGAAAAAATAACACAAAGCTTTACAGATAATCAAAATCAACCATGATAGCTATATAACATATATGTATATAACCACAGTTTCTGGGATTATATATTAAAGACCAACTGCAAGAAAATACATAAACAATAAGGGGGAGATGTCTGAAAACAGCAAAAAACACTATAATGGTCCTCATTTGTGCACATATACAAATTATACCCTCAAGATTTTTTCTTTTTATATATTTATACTGTATATATATTTCTTAAATGTAAATGAATAGGGTTATCATCACACACTGTTGTGTATGTCTGTGTGTACACACTTGTTTCCCCAGCCCCCAATTCTTTATTAATTTAATAGCAGTGGCACTTTCTGGTTAACAACAAGTTTGGAAGGCATGGTATAACACAGCAGTAATAATATATAAAATATCAATATATTGCATATGTCAAAGCATGTTTGCCAAGACTGAATGAGGTCATGTTCATTTTCAAAATTATAAGAAATAAGTTATGCTGATCAAAAAGTAGATTAAAAAAGGTGCAATATAATCCAAAAAAGCATTCAAATCACACTTACCTCCCTAAACACAAATAATAATGTCAACAATACATAACTCACTCTAGTGTTTTATTTCCACTGTTGAGCTGAGCTGAGGTGACTTTTGCAAGACATTAAGTAATATCTTGTGTGGGCTGTTTTTATGAGATGTGGGACAAAAATGAGGGGCCCAAAATTAAAGTCCATAATTCTTTGATGCCATGCTATAAAACAAACTTTACATTCATTTTTTGTTCATTGTGCAAGAGATACTGTACATAGATATTTTTTATTACTGTTTGCTTTAAAAACCAAACATAAAAAATAATAAAATGCCAAGACTGTGTTAACAGTGATATACCACATGAGAAAAACCAAAATAGGGTCAAGGAGCAGAAATGGAAATAAAAAAAAATAATAAAATATGTAAAAAGTGCTACCCCAAAGCATGTGTCACACATCCTATGGAATGCATTTTAAGTATCACCACCTCTACCAGCCCCTGCCTTCAAACACTCTCTCACTTCTTTTTCCTAGGCTTGTGGCTCCCTACTGGTATTTATATCCCTGACACACACTTTCTAGTAAGAGAACCCTCACCATATTCTACTTGCCAGAGACAAAGCAGAGAACTTCACTTATGTATATTGCACACACAAAGCTCCTTTGCACACTCAATACAATTAATGAATTTTGCATATATTAATTGTAAATATTTTAATCAAGGTAAAATTTTCGAATTTCTCATAACTGTAGAAGTGATATGTTGCATGATTCTCCCAATCATCAAATAAATAAAAAGTCTAATCTAATATTTTACCGTTAGTGTGGAAAAAGTTTCACATTCTTTAACAACTGTGAAAATTATAAAAGAAATTATATACTTTGGAGACATAATGTAAAAATAACCTTATAAACACATTACCTTTATGCAATGACTCTTAAACATATTTCCATATACAGCAAGAATGCTAGATTTACTTGTATACAATTTCTAAATTTGCTGTCATTAGCTAATTTTAATTTAGGTCTTTACCTGTGCATAGGTTTTCATCTTACTGTTTGCTATGACAAGACAATAAAGGAATACAAGCCTAAAGAGGAAAACTAAAGCAGAGAATAACTTTTCAAATATTTAACTCCACATGACTTTCCAGAAAAAATCTAGGGAATTCATGGAAGGACTGCCTGACATTAGGGAAGCTGCATATAATTGAAACAAAGAATCTAGGATTTCTCCAGGTCATGTAACCACTTCTTTATGCAGTTTTCTGGGACTAGTGAAAGGATTATGCAGGTTCGATTCATCGCACTGAAACAATATAAAATTACCTAATTTACTTCAGAAGGAGTGGTAGCAACTTGTTGGAAAAAGCAAAGACAAGCAATTAATTGATATGAAATCACTAAAAATAACGTATCTTTAAAAAAGCTTGACTATAAAAAGTTAAAATACCCAATACTGGAAAAATCTCTTTGTGATTCTCTCATGACAAAAATATTAACCAAGCTAGAGGACAATAAAGAGAAACAAATTTGCTTAGATAATATCAGATTATGACTTTCTTTAAAACAAAACCTACTAATAGAGAAGTGCTTTGGGCCAATGGAGAAGTTTGTGATGATAGTAGCATTTTGCTTTCTTTCTACCCTTTTTTCTCTCCAGTTTTATAATGATACTGGACCTATTCTGCTCTGAATAGTAACTTTTACCTTTTGAGAATTACAATTAAAGCAATGAATGTTCCAGACATTGGATAAGAGATTGCTACCCTGATCAGGGAGTTGAAGCTCTAATGAAATGAAAGGCATAAGTATATTTAATTACATGATAGTAGGGCATCAGAGTGGCACAGTGAATAGTGTTGGTGCTTTACTGCTCCAGTCCTGGATTTAATTCCAGTGTTGAGGCACTGTCTGTATAGCTTTACAGGATACCTCTGTATCTACATGGCTATCCTGACCTATTATGAGCAAGGATGGGAGTATGCACGGGTGCGTCCTGCAGTGGACTGGTGTCCTAATCCTAAAATCAGAATTGATCAAAGCATAAGATATGAGAAACTACATTAGTATAAGCAAATAGATTTTAAATGCTAAAAACTGAAATAGACATTAATGCCATTGGCATTTTTTAAACTACTATAGCTCTTTGCTTTTAGTCATTTAACAACAAACAAATCCTTACTGGGAAGACATGTTAAAGTCTGGTAATAGGCAGCTTGGAAAAGAAAGTGATTAGGCATTGAGCCTGAAACAGAACAGCTTTGCTACATACATATTTAAAATTTGCAATAATGTACATTTATTTTGATAGATTTCCACAATAAGTGTGAAAACTCCTATGCTGAGATCACTGTCAGTATTAACAATGTATATTGTATTCTTACTAGGCAACAGCACAAAAGATAAGGTCGCTATTTACCTAAATTAGTAAATGTCCCATTACTTTAAAGAAACAGTTAACCCCAGTTTTAATTTTTTTTTGTATCATTAAAATTGTAGAGTATTGTTTTCTCCATTTTTCTTTTTTTTTTTTGTTTTCCTGATTTCTTAAAGTTTGGGTTACAGGTTGCCTCCAGTATGTTGCAAGTCACTGCTATATACTGTATTTAATATGAAGAAGTTGCAGTAGGTTAATGTGGTTTGATTAAGCAATCAAAATTCCTCTGAAGACCTTTCTCAATCCATAATCAATCCAACATCCACCCATTCTATGGTTCAATGGCAATCCACCAAGGCGGAGCCAAACCCTAATCCCCATTCTGCTCTATGACAAACAGTGGCCAAGGGAGCACATAAACCGCCAATGACAATAGTCAAGGAATGGGTCTCAAAGAGACTAAAATGGGCAAGAATGGGTTACTATAAAAACCTTGCTGTGTATAAAATATTAATATATAAAAAAAGCTCTTAATTTTCATCTAATGAAACCTATGGCGTAAAATATTGGGTTTAGGGGTTATATGAATAAGCCCGCCAAATTCAGACTTTTATTTTATTTATTGCCTCTACTTCCATCTCATTAAAGAAAGAGGAAGGTCGGTCTGTTCAAGAGTATGTAAAGCAAACTGTGCAATAACACAAACTTTAAATCACTTTAAAGTTGAGCTTAGATCTTTTTATCAACATTACATAATAATGTAGTACTTTGGAGTGTTAATGACTAATACTGCTTGTTAATATTTACCATTAAGAATTGACACATTATCATCTATGCAATAATTTTTGAGGCTAAAGTTGCAGATGTGTTACTGTTGGAAGATGTGGGCTAAAAAACATTTATAATATTAAAAAGGGATAGTTCTGTGAATGAATTTTGTCTGTTGCACTATACAGTTCCAGGTGTATACAGAATACAATATATTACTTCTAACTCAGAATGTTCACTAAACTGCAAAGACACTACTATTACTGATGTTTCTGAACATAGTATAAAGGGCCAGAGTCTGAATAATTTGGAAAAAATGTGATATTTACATAGCTTGCATGTTATATAGAAAAAATATGGTTCTAGCAGCAACAGAAAGCTCTAAAAGATCTAAGTAAAATCAATGCACATATTCACTTTTAGGATGCTAATCACTTGTTAACACCTTTATTTTAAGGATCCAGGTAACAACAGATGTGTTAGTAATGCTAAAAACTTTGAATGCATTATTTAATATTAAGAGTTTCGCAAAGTAATGCATGATATACAGGTCATCTTTCTTTTAAAGTATCTTGTATTTAGAGTGCTATGCAACCACAGAAACAGTGTGAAATTCCTAGAAAATATGTCTTGTGATAGAATTTTTACAACATATTTATTGCATAATCTATTTGCATAATCACATGCAAAGTTATTAGGATGAAAATATAAATAGTGTGTAATGTTTCAGCATACTTAATTTGTGTGTAACTATGGCCAAAAAAAATTGCTTATCTCCTGGTTTTATGGAGAATGGAGATACTAATGGGGACTGAACAACAGCAAACATACCAAAACGTCCATGAAAAAAATCTCAAATTACTTGTGTCACATGATCATACTTAATGCTGAGACAGAGGTCTAGAAACAATTTAAAATAAATGACAATGTGTCATTCTGAAACTCTGGTTCATATTTAATGCTGTTAATTAAGGCTCCAAAGACATCAGTGGGAATGTTGGCAGTGTAACTCATATACACTATATAAGGTGCTTCCTTGCAAACTTCAAACAAAATCCTTCTATGTTCTCAACCCCTCTAAACCCTGCATATTACCAGCAATGGTACAGGGTGATGATTTACCAAAGGTGGAATTTACTTTCTCTGGACAACTCAACAGTGGAAACATGATACAAGACAACAAATAAGTTCTTCCATGATTAACACTGAATTGAAATTTGACCATACTAGCACGCATTGCTAATAAAACCACCTTAATTTAAGCACTAATATGTAGAACATTAAGACCAGCAAATATAATCAATTCACTGACCTCATGACTCACCAAGCCCCTCCTCCCCTCACACACATATCCCCCAAATTGTTCTAAATATTGTTAAAAAATAAAGCTAACTACATCAATGTCTGTAAGATGTCCTGGGTGAGGAGGTGTTCATAGTGCACAGAAAGGATCCAATAGTTTAGCTTCTTTCTTTTGTGATCCTATATAATGTGAAAGGCAACAAGATCCAGCTTCTGTTCCCTCAGTGAGGTAGAACAAGTATCCCTTTCAGAGTACCCAAATACTGCAACCCAGGAGTTGAAATTAAAAGGCGCCTTCATTTTAATGCTCCTCTTCAGTGACCAAACAAAACCAATCAGCTGAACCCTTCAAGCACCGAATGGATAAGTTGTTGGACTGTGTTTACATTTTTATGCCCTCTTGTTGACTGAGCTGAGATAACGTCTTCTTGATTCGCAGTGCTGTTAGTCTAGCTGCTCCACTGGCATACCAACATTCACGCATTATCTTTGCCATTACACGCAAGGCCTAGTGAGAGAAAAAAAAATGCATTAGGAACAAGTTACATACAAGTCAGAACACTGTTGAACATTAAGTACTATATGATTTTATATTTAGTATATTGTTAAACTCATTTTAAAAATTCAAAGTTATAAATAATGCAGTAAAGTCCTTTGAGTTGGTGGAAGAAATACTTTACAAAGTTTAGTCACTTGAAAACTGGTTTCTGCCTACTTCAATTGTCTTTGATTGGGATTTTCAACTTGTGTAAAAATATTTGTTTCCGTCTATTTTTGCACAAACGCCCCCAGATACATAAAATTAACAGGCAGAGATATTAATTTCAGTTAAAATGTCACCAGAGTATCACATTAAAGTATTTTTTAACCTATAAGATGACTTTAATCTCCTGTAAAGAAGTTATGTCATGTGCAACCGCATCATCTAGATTCTCCAATAACTCGTTTACAATTTATATTTTATAAATTTTCACAACATTGTATACTTATAGGTGAGGCCTACAAGTCACAGGCAGTGCCAATGCTAATTGTTAAAAGACCACATAAATACAGTCTCTCTACCATTGGTTTTAAACTTGCTAGGAGAATTTAAAAATATCTCTGGATCTCAAATCTAGTATTTTATAAACAATATAATTGGAAAAACTGATTTACCACCATCAGTGTATATTTATTCTTGATTTAGATATCTTTTAAGCATATATTGCCTTACTGAGGATAGAGAAAATTCTAGTATATTTATTCTTGATTTATATGTATTTTTGCCATGTATTGTTTTACAGAGGACAGAGAAAGTTCAAAACACTCTAAACATATTTGTTTTTTTTTTTCTGTATCATGGTAGTTGCAAGAGTGGATTGAATTAAATATCATAGTCATAAGCCTTTTCCCCACAATTCCTGAATGACAACATTATAGTTATTCATTTTGTTTGTCCAAAATACACTTATTTTATTGAGTAGATTATATTAATGTTTTTTTATTTTTTATTTTTTTTATTAAATACTAAAAGGTCAAGGCTGGTAAATCTAAATGATATAAAAAGGTAGAGAATTATAACTTCTTTTTTCCCCCCATAAAATAATGAAGAATATATTCAGTTTGATTAAGCATAGTGTGACAATATTACACAATATTAATTTATTACTACTCATCAGCTAATCATTGCTTATTCTAATGAAAGGAACTGTTGGTAGTTTGTTTCAGACCAAATGGCTTAATGTACAACATATATTCTTTTTTAATGGGGTCAAAGTATAAATAAAAAAAAAACAAAAAACAACTTTACATTATATTTCTCTTTTCTGAAATCATGCAGTCTGTCATACTTTAACAACATGTATTTAGTGTGTAGGAGCAACTTTTAAATACAAGTATGTATATAATCTCTATGTGAATGAAAAGAGAATTACCTACATACACGTGAATAAGCCAAGAATTTAACAATCCAAAATAGACCCAAAAAACTGTGTTCATCTTAACTTAGGGGAAGAGAGGGAAAAATAACCCAAACACACAACATTCTTCACTTTGAACATATGAAAGGACCCTGAAATCCCTATACAGAAAGTAATGACAAGAGGTACAAGTTATAGAATCATATCTGAAGCATAATTTTCTCACTGCAACTAAATTTCCCTATTTATGTAGATAACATCATTTCTTAAAATAATCCAGCTGTCAGAAGAGTATAAAATACCTGATCAGTGGCTCAGCAGTATTCGTAAAGAATATCTAATCGCAGCAGTCTTCACAGTAGAACAAAAGTTCTATATAATACATATTGGAGTTCTATGTAATACAAATTGCGAGAGAGAGCAGAGCAGGGGCACACTTTCCAAACAACGTAGCTGAATGATTACTTATTTGTGTAAATAGACTAATCGTCATTTAATTTATGATCAGGGCTTGAAGTGAACTGTTACAAAATGGTACAGCAAAAAAAGGGACCCCAGGTGGTTCGATGTAATGCATGTACATCAAAGTGATTCAAACTCTGAATGGGACCCAAGCACTTGATTAAGAAATCATGTAAATTTTTACAATCCATCGGGAGGGAGACCAAGGAGCTGACCAAAAACAGAGCAGTTACTTATTTGTTTCCACTTCAGGCACTGCTGAAGGTTAATGATTAAATGTATGCTGAGCTGAGATAAATGTATTTGATTTAGCATCATGCAATGCATCAATCCAAATATAAACAAAAAATATAGTTTCCATATTTTTTAGTGCCACATTATTGCTTTTTCAAGTCTGTAACAATCTGCCTGATGCGTGTGGAATACATTTTGTAGCACTGTACTAATCCGTTAAACCTGCTCATAAGGTGGTCCAGGGTTAGTACGCATACCGCAGCTACAGTACAAAACATTTTAGTCTTGTTCTGCTGTAGTGGAGTCTGCACCTCCGGTGCAAACTGCTAAAGCACTAAATCAGAAAGTTAATATTGTTCCTGTTTATATGTAATAAGACCAAATCAGCACAGGGTCATGCCAAGCTGACAGCACATGGAAACTTACCCAAACAGTTTTCTCTCATTCTGCATGAAATCAGGACATGAAAATTTTTTTCCTCAGCCATCAGTACAAACCAAGTGGGTTGAGTTAACATATTAAAAAATATTTTTGAGTGGAATATTCCTTTAAATTACAGGATTTGAATAAAATGTTAAAAACCATACTGGGTAAAGGAAAGGTCACAGAAAAATGTATAAACACTGCAAAAATGCTAGAGGCTCCATTTGTAAATGATGCTTACCAGACGGCTGTGGAGCTAACTTGGAAGACCACAAAGATACTTAACAAAGGCAAAACATTTGAAATAGACGATTGGTTTGTTTGGGTAATGTTTCTGTGAGCACACTCCAAGTATTAGAAACGACAAAGTGCTGCAGTGACTTCTTTGTGGTTAAGGAAAGGAAAAGATGTGAGGCAAAGAATGCAGTTAAACAAGGAAAGAATTAGAGTGGGAGGTTCAAAATGGCAAAGAAGCAAGGACAGTGCAGGAAAGATTAGATTCTAAAGAAATTGCATATTTGAACAATGTACAGCCTTTCCCACTGTTTTTGCTGTGTTGAATGCCTTTACCGAGCTGTGTTGGCTGCTGCTCATTTCCATTAGAAAAATTGTTTCTGTCCACCTTATACACACGTGGACAAAATTGTTGGTACCCTTCAGTCAATGAAAGAAAAACTCAAAATGGTCACAGGAATAACTTTAATCTGACAAAAGTAATAATAAATACAAATTCTATGAAATTTAACTAATAAAAGTCAGACATTGCTTTTCAACCATGCTTCAACAGAATTAATAAAAAAAATGAAGCATATCAAGAAAAGAACACTGTCCCTTCTGTGAAACATGGAGGAGGCTCTGTTATGTTCTGGGGCTGCTTTGCTGCATCTGGCACAGGGTGTCTTGAATCTGTGCAGGGTACAATGAAATCTCAAGACTATCAAGGGATTCTAGAGAGAAATGTGCTGGCCAGTGTCAGAAAGCTTGGTCTCAGTCGCAGGTCATGGGTCTTGCAACAGGACAATGACCCAAAACACACAGCTAAAAACACCCAAGAACGGCTAAGAGGAAAACATTGGACTATTCTAAAGTGGCCTTCTATGAGCCCTGACCTCAATCCTATTGAGCATCTTTGGAAAGAGCTGAAACATGCCATCTGGAAAAGGCACCCCTCAAACCTGAGACAACTGGAGCAGTTTGCTCATGAGGAGTGGGCCAAAATACCTGCTGAGAAGTGCAGAAGTCTCATTGACAGTTACAGGAATCGTTTGATTGCAGTGATTGCCTCAAAGGTTGTGCAACAAAATATTAAGTTAGGGGTACCATCATTTTTGTCCAGGCCTGTTTCACGAGTTTATTTTTTTAAATAATTCTGTTGAAGCATGGTTGAAAATCAATGTCTGACATTCATTGGTTAAATTTCATAGAATTTTTATTTATTATTACTTTTGTCAGATTAAAGTTATTTCTGTGACCATTTTGAGTTTTTCTTTCATTGACTGAAGGGTACCAACAATTTTGTCCACGTGTGTAACATCAAGTCTCTTTCCTAATCCACTCTCTCACAATGTTGCTCTTGGCACTTTCTCAGATCTGAAAGTCCAGCTCAGGGCAGCGAAGGAGCAGTACAGGAGAAAGCTGAAGTAGAAGTTGCAGAATAACAGCATGAAGGAAGTGTGGGATGGGATGAAGATCATCACTGGCTGCAGCTCGAAGCAGGGTGCCACCATTGAGAAAGACGTGGAGAGAGCAAACCAGATGAACAACTTCAACAGGTTTGACCACCCTAACCCACTCTCACCTCGGGAGTACTGTACCCTTCACCCATCCCTCTGCTGATACCAGCATAGGAGAGACATCCCCACACACAATTACAGTAGCCCAGGTAAGCAGAGAGCTGAGGAGACTTTGTGCCAGGAAAGCAGCGGGTCAAGATGGAGAATCGCCACGACTGCTGAAAGCCTGTGCGTTGGAGTTCGGGAGTCCTCTACAGCGCATCTTCAACCCGAGCCTGGAACAGGGTAGAGTCCCGAGGCTTTGGAAAATATCTTGTATCACGTCCTAGTGAGCTAAACAACTTCTGGCCTGTCGCACTGACGTCATATGTGATGAAGACCATGGAGCGGCTGCGGTTTCACCACCTGAGGCCACAGGTCCGCCACGCCCTCAACCCTCTGCAGTTCGCATACCAGGAGAAGGTGGGAGCGGAGGATGCCATCATCTATATGCTACATTGATCCCTCCCCACTTGGACAGAGGCAGTGGTGCTGTAAGAATTATGTTTCTGGACTTCTCTAGCGCCTTCAACACCATCCAACCTCTGCTCCTTAGGGACAAGCTGACAGAGATGGGAGTAGATTCATACCTGGTGGCATGGATCGTGGACTATCTTACAGACAGACCTCAGTATGTGCATCTCGGGAACTGCAGGTCTGACATTGTGGTCAGCAACACAGGAGCGCTGCAGGGGACTGTACTTTCTCTGGTCCTGTTCAGCCTATATACATCGGACTTCCAATACAACTCGGAGTCCTGCCACATGCAAAAGTTTGCAGCCAACACTGCTATCGTGGGCTGCATCAGGAGTGGGCAGGAGGAGGAGTATAGGAAACTAATCAAGGACTTTGTTAAATGGTGCAACTCAAACCACCTACAACTGAACACCAGCAAAACCAAGGAGCTGGTGGTGGATTTTAAGCAGCCCAGGCCCCTCATGGACCCCGTGATCATCAGAGGTAACTGTGTGCAGACCTATAAATACCTGGGAGTACAGCTGGATGATAAATTGGACTGGACTGCCAATACTGATGCTCTGGGTAAGAAAGGACAAAGCCGACTATACTTCCTTAGAAGGCTGGCGTCCTTCAACATCTGCAATAAATGCTGCAGATATTCAGACGGTTGTGGCGAGCGCCCTCTACTACGTGGTGATGTGCTGGGGAGGCAGGTTGTGTGCTGGGGAGGCAGCATAAAGAAGAGGGATGCCTCACGCCTGGACAAACTGGTGAGGAAGGCAGGCTCTATTGTAGACACGGAGCTGGACAGTTTGACATCCGTGGCAGAGCAATGGGCACTGAGCAGGCTCCTGTCAATAATGGAAAATCCACTGCATCCACTGAACAGGATCATCTCCAAACAGAGGAGCGGCTTCAGCGACAGACTGAGGAGATCATTTCTCCTCCACACTATGTGACTCTTCAATTCCACCCGGGGGGTGGACGTTAACATTATACAAAGTTATTGTCTGTCTGTTATACTTTCATTTGTATCACTCTTTAATTTAATATAGTTCTTAATCTGTATGCTGCTGCTGGAGTATGTGAATTTCCCCTTGGGATTAATAAAAGTACCTATCTACCAGTTACCCTTCCATTTCTGTCTTACTCTTGACAACTTTCTGGTAAAATGACACTCTACCACTATGTTACCACACTCCGGCTTCAAGCTCACAACTGACCATTCCTCCATCTCTCTCGCTCGCTCACAGTCTTATCCATTTCTGGGCAGCCTCCTCCCTTTCCTTAGTTTCATGCTGGCTGTCCTTACTCTGCAATCACTCCTGCTGGCTGTCCTCATCTATATAACCAGCTTGTGCAGTCACCTTCCTACCCAGTTTTGGTGGAACACACCACATGCCTAACAGTCATAACTGAATCACTAAAGTATTAAAGCACATCATGAGCGAACTGTGTTGTGGAACATTACTTTTAAAAGTAAACTAGTTACACTGCTTATTACTTACAAAAAAGTAAATATGTTGTAGAGTTTTATATTACAAAATGCAATTCATTACAAAACAGTGTGTTACTTTTGCGTGACGTTTTATTCTTTTGTATGAAGAACTGAAAATTTCACTGGCCGGCACTTAAATGATACGTCTCTACTTTAATGGAACTCTCCAGAAACACACTAAATGTGCAATGAAGTACCTAACATTTTTCCACTCTAAAGCCTCTGAAGATTTGCAGTATGAACACTAGATGCTGTGCCACCAGAAAACACTGTTTCGATATATCTAAAACAAATAGCTAAAGCAAATTTAGACTTGTACTTCATTATTTGGTTTCCATTATGCTGGGCATACACTGTGTGATTTTTAGAAATCGTGGGTAAGCAACTACTCTCACTGCACAATACACTCACTAGTTGCATTTGTTCTCAAATCATACATGCAGATCCGGTCCAATTGTTGCTACAATGCAAGTGCTTAGACTATATGGGAGCTCAGACTATATGGGTACATGGCCTCCATGGACAGTTTTACCAATTCAATAAAACTATGATGGCAACAGGCCTTTCAAAAAGTGAACAAAGAGCTGCCATGACTTGCCATTCTATACTAGAAAAAGGTGTAACATAGACAGTTGAGGTGCAATCAGCACTCTGTCTATTTTACAGAGAGAATTACAGGTATGTAGTCTACGTTATTCAATGTTGAGTGTGTTTATTTTGAGTTCTTCCAGTAAAGGTTTCCTAAAATGCTTTTGTCATTGACCACTGAGTTTGTTGCCGAGTGTGTGTTGCTATATGATATTCAGATTTTTGAGAAAAAAAAAATTCAAAGCTTTGAAAAATTAGCATGACAATGGCAATACCAAGTGTACAATATACTATAAATGCACAAGGAAATTTGATAAAAGACATTAGAAAATTGAGTTGTTAAACTGCTCACACCACAAGACAACAGACTGAAATTGCTCCTGTTGTGCAACTGCCCAATTACAAGATACAATCGAGCATCACAACCGTTCTCACTACATGTGAAACGACAATGAAGCTGAAGTTCAAGCAGACTTAGAAAATCATTCAGCTACATCAAAATCAGGCATAAACTCATAAAAAAAACACCATAAAATAAATATACTGCACCGTGTATGCCTGGCATTATTAGATTGTACACAGCACACTCTTTTTTGTTTGGTTGTGTGAGTTTGCCCTGAAATGGGCAGGTGTACCATGTTTGCCTTTTGCCTTACACTCTGTGCTACTAAGATAATCCCTGCCTCTCTGTGACCCTAAACTGGGTGGATTCAATTTATCTTTAAACACATGCAAGGTTAAATGTATACCTAAATCTTATATACATTATTTTTTACTTGCAAACTATGCAACAACTTAACTTCTTCCTCACTAGCTGTCTCCAAACAGCCAATGCACAAACATGACACATATCTGTTCAAGTAACAAAAGCTCTTTTGTTTTTTTTTTTTTATGTTACACACTTCCATAAAACAAGTATTGAATTAGGCTATTTGTTACTTCAAAAAAAATTAGGTTTTCCACAATTACTTTTTAAACTTTCACACTTGGCGTATCAGAGGGTTACATATATTTTATGATATTTTCATAAAAAAGTTGAGGTTTGGCTTATCCAGAGATGGGCTATTCTATGAGTATACAGGTGCCGGTCATAAAATTAGAATATCATGACAAAGTTGATTTATTTCAGTAATTCCATTCAAAAAGTGAAACTTGTATATTAGATTCATTCATTACACACAGACTGATGTATTTCAAATGTTTATTTCTTTTAATTTTGATGATTATAACTGACAACTAATGAAAGTCCCAAATTCAGTATCTTGGAAAATTAGAATATCAATTAAGACCAATGCAAAAAATGGATTTTTAGAAATGTTGGCCAACTGAAAGGTATGAACATGAAAAGTATGAGCATGTACAGCACTCAATATTTAGTTGGGGCTCCTTTCGCCTGGATTACTGCAGTCGATCAGTCTGTGGCACTGTTCAGGTGTTACGAGAGCCCATGTTGCTCTGATAGTGGCCTTCAGCACTTCTGAATTGCTGGGTCTGGCATATTGCATCTTCCTCTTCACAATACCCCATAGATTTTCAGGCAAGTTTGCTGGCCAATCAAGAACAGGGATACCATGGTCCTTAAACCAGGTACTGGTAGTTTTGGCACTTTGTGCAGGTGCCAGGTCCTGTTGGAAAATGAAATCTGCATCTCCATAAAGTTCGTCAGCAGCAGGAAGCATGAAGTGCTCTAAAACTTCCTGGTAGACGGCTGCGTTGACCTTGGACCTCAGAAAACACAATGGACCAACACCATCAGATGACATGGCACCCCAAACCATCACTGACTGTGGAAACTTTACACTGGACCTCAAGCAACATGGATTCTGTGCCTCTCCTCTTTTCCTCCAGACTCTGGGACCTTGATTTCCAAAGGAAATGCAAAATTTACTTTCATCAGAGAACATAACTTTGGACCACTCAGCAGCAGTTTTGTCTTTAGCCCAGGCGAGACGCGTCTGACGCTGTCTCTTGTTCAAGAGTGGCTTTACACAAGGAATGTGACAGGTGAAACTCATGTTTTGCATACTTCTGTGCGTGGTGGTTCTTGAAGCACTGACTCCAGCTGCAGTCCATTCTTTGTGAATCTCCCCCACAGTTTTGAATGGGTTTTGTTTCACAATCCTCTCCAGGGTGCGGTTATCCCTATTGCTTGTACACTTTTTCTACCACATCTTGTCCTTCCCTTCGCTGCCCTATTAATGTGCTTGGACACAGAGCTCTATGAACAGCCAGCCTCTTTAGCAATGACCTTTTGTGTCTTGCCCTCCTTGTGCAAGGTGTCAATTGTTGTCTTTTGGACAACTGTCAAGTCAGCAGTCTTCCCCATGACTGCGTAGCCTACAGAACTGGACTGAGAGACCATTTAAAGGCTTTTGAAGCTGTTTTGAGTTAATTAGCTGATTAGAGTGTGGCACCAGGTGTCTTCAATATTGAACCTTTTCACAATATTCTAATTTTCCGAGATACTGAATTTGTGACCTTCATTAGTTGTCAGTTATCATCAAAATTAAAAGAAATAAACATTTGAAATACATCAGTCTGTGTGTAATGAATGAATCTAATATACAAGTTTCACTTTTTGAATGGAATTACTGAAATAAATCAACTTTGTCATGATATTCTAATTTTATGACCGGCACCTGTATGTGCTAACTATAACAAAAGAAACAAAATTATATATTAGCTTATTTTTAACAAAATACAAAAAAAAAAACAAAAAACACAAAAAGGCAGCACACTCATTTTTAAAATGTATTAGGATACTTGTCAATGAGTCATCCACTCCCCATAGACTGTAGGAATACCTGTGCACTCATTTTCAAAAACAATTTAGAGGGACAAGGACACAAGTCAGGGACAATCTACTGCCAACTGTGCACGCATGAGCGAACACTTACATACACACACTCACTCCATCATTTTGGGCTAATTAAGGGTCACCAACTAACCCAACACACAACTCTTTGGTAAATTGAATGAAAACCGGAGAAATCCAACAAAAACAGAGGTAGACTCAGAGAATACATGAGAGCCAGTATCATTAACCACAATTTCCCTTTCAAAACAAATAGATAAATAAAATTAAGGAAAAGCCATAAAAGGTATACCATACCTCACAGCTCTGCCATCGATTTGGAATATTAGGCCTGAGTTTCTGTTCACACACAACCTTCCTCATTTCTTCTACAGATGGATCTGAAGGAACCAGGTCATAATACGGCAGCTGATAATCTTCGTGAATGCCTTTAATGAAAATACATAAAAAAATAGTGTTTAAGAAAGCAAACACACAATGACAAGAACAAGATTATTAAATACACCAATAATCACTTGCATGCATGGCTGATTCCAGTCAGAATGTTCTTCTCTTTAAGCTGCAAAATCACCCGGTTAAATACTACGTGCAAATTTCAGGATATGCCCTATCCACAAATGTCATATAGATGATTTAAACTGATCATCTAGCATTAGCAAACACTAAAATTCAATATTTTTAAATACAAAATTAAAAAACACCACACACTTAAAAACACAAAACTATATTTTTGGAGTATCATCATATTCAAAATGAAACATCTTCACTTCAAAGTATGTGTGGTGGTCCAAGTTGGCTGTGGCTACCATACTCTTTGAACCCAAGACCACCGATAGTCACGTGCAAAGATGAGTCAGGGCAATGCAGGCACAAACAAGCAAGAGTACGGTGCAAAAGTTACTCATTGCATACCAAATACATGACCATACCATCCCACCATTTAAAACTACTGATCAAGACAAGTATTAAATATGTTTCTGGAATAAAAGTGAAATATAAGCACCATTACAAATACACTTCTTTAAATGGGGTGGGGGGTTTGAAGAAAAAAAAAAAAATAGTATTTAGCGGTTGACTCACCCCCTATAGAACACCTTCGTGCAATTTCCCAGAAAACCAAACCCATGGCATAAATGTCCGCTCTTTTAAAAGATTCAAAATGTTTCATATTTATAGAATCATCCAAGACTTCTGGAGCCATATACCTAGAAATCAAAAGATTGCCCAAGAATTACTTTACATTTATATTTAATTATTCAATTAGCACTTAAACAATGTACAATAGTATTTTATTTTTCCAGATTTTTTTCCTCCAGATATTCTTATGAAATATTGCATTGGTGCTTAAATAGACACAGCTAACATAGAAATTTCCAGCTTTACCTTTTAGTTCCTACTCTGTGATTGGGAGCAATATCAATTGTGTCTGTTGCCGAGTCGTGCCTTACTGCCAAGCCTAGATCAGCTATACAGCATGTACCATTCTTTTTCACTAAAATGTTCTTTGACTTCAAATCTCTGTGGGCAATGGCAGGTTTGCCTGTATAGAGAAAGTAAAATAAATAATTGAATAATTAAATAATGAAAAGAATATTTTGCTAGTGCTATTTAGTACACTACTGCTCTTAGAAATGACTAAGACAATAATGAAAGCAACTAAATTGACATTAAAATGCTTTGTTCAGGACTTGAACTGAATTTGTACTTTCTCACAGTATAACAACAAAGGGGGAATTTTATACACTTGAGGATATTTCACATTGTATTCATGAAGAATGATATCACCATCCTGGTTCTTATTTATCTTGCCACATGCACATACTAATTCATGGATATTTTCTATTCAGTAACTGAAATATAAATACTACATATAATTATCTGTCTTAATCTTGAACCCCCTCCTCTCCCCCATTTATTTCTGCTTATTTGTTATGTGATTGCATAAACCAAGGCCTAAATTAAATCAGTTTTATGTTTGATGGGTGTTCATTAATAAAAACTGAATTATAAATTTGCAAGTTCATGAAATATCATTATTAAAGTCACTCATTTCAAAAACAACATACTTTATATTAAAAAAAAGTTTTTGTATGTGTGTATACATATACAGGGTGGTCCAGATCTAATAATGCACATCCAGATTGTCTGGATGACTTTGATTTATGCGGGGATGATTTCAGTTCGGCGCGAAGACAATTCTTCATGTTGTCCATTCGCACACTTTGATGGTCCAGGACTTTTTGGGTGAAAATAATAATAAGAAGTTACAGCGCAATGAAAATTGCTTAATTAGATCTGGACCACCATATATTTTATATTTAACCAGCAACATCCTGGTTACTTTGGGGGCCACGGGTTGAGGGCATGGAAGCCCCACCCCGTAGGGGCCCGTGGTCACCGCCAGGAGGCGCCCCAATGCCTTGGGGCCCTGTTACCTCAGCACTTCCGCCACACCAGGAAGAGCTGGGGGGAAGAATTAAAAGGACACCTGGAGAGCTGCCGGGATAACAGCCGGCACTTCCGCCACACTGGGGCGTGGCCAACGGGGGAGTGTCGGAAACACCTGGAGCTCATCCGGGTCATGGATAAAAGGGGCCGTCTCCCTTCATTCAGGGCTGGAGTCGGGTAGAAGGAGGACGAGGCAGGAGCAGAGATTGTTGAGGCGGCCCGAAGAAAAGGCATTGAGTGTGAGTGTGTGTGTGTGTGTGTGTGTGTGTGTGTGTGTGTATATATATATATATATATATATATATATATATATATATATATATATATATATATATATATATACTGCTCAAAAAAATTAAAGGAACACTTTGAAAACACATCAGGGGGATATTCCAGAAAGCAGGTTATGTGACATACCCGGGTAAGTTTAAGGGTAAGTTAGTGGATAACCTCAACTTTCGGTTCCAAAAGCGGAGGTAACTTTCTGGGTATGTATGTAACCATAGCAGCTTACTCTCTGAAGATAACCTGCCACCGAGCAGGTTATGTTCCAGGGTAAGTTTGTTTCAGAAGGTTACTGAGCATGGCGTGCCCTTTTGATGACGATCCTGTGGACATGGAAGCACAAATTATCCAAGGTTTTTTCCTCCGGGAGAGAGTAATAAGACCGCGTATTGATGTCTTTTTATTTCCAAATGATTTTTTAAAAGAGCGTTATCGGTTTTCAAAAGAATCGTTAATTTACTTGACCCATCTCTTGGCACCGCATATTGCACATGTCACAAACCGCGGGTCTGCGCTTAGCACAGAAAACATTCTGTGCATAGCACTTCGTTTTGCCTCAGGGCATTTTTGTATAATGTGGGCGATGCAGAGCATGTGGGAAAGGCAACTGTGTGTAGAGCCGTTCGCACAGTATGTCTGGCACTGAAACACTTCTTACACACGTTTGTACAGTTCCCTGGCCATAAACCTCTGCGTGTAATTAAAGAGGAATTCCACAGAGTGGCAGGTTTGTCCTTTGTAGTAAAATTCATGACGCATATTTAATATGTAGTCATACTATTTATATCTATAGATGTATTCATCCTGCACACACACTTGATACTTCCCTATATGACTTTCTATTTCAGGGTTTCCAAATGTAATTGGGTGCATTGACGGCACCCACATTCCTATTAAAGCTCCTTCAATGAATGAGGGAGACTATGTTAATAGGAAATCTATTCATAGTATCAATGTGCAGGTAAGAACTGAATTTTGTGTTCAATAAAGTTCAATAAAGTCAGCCTGCATAAAAACATTAAGCATGTTGAAGAAGCCTTTAAGTGACAGAGATAGTAATTTATTAAGTCATATAATGAAAACAAATCATAGTGGTAAACTTACATTTCACCATGCTACTTGTGGTGCATGGTGTGTGTGACAGTGCCCCTGGAATGCCAGCAACCACTGGTCGCCCTTTATTAAGGGACAGAGCCAGCTCCTCAGATGGGGTGAGGGAGGTGGTGGTGGGCCCCGCCAGTTAGGCGGGCTTCAGCTTGCTTTCTATTAGCTACATGACAGACAGAATATACTAAATCGTGTTTAATCAATAGTTCAGTGATCGTGTAATTAACTATTACCTTTTTGCAGTATGTTTTTATGTTTCATTTTGACTTGGCTCAAAGTTCTTCTGCATCCAGACAGATTACACCTTATTAAATAAGAAACCATATATTCCTAGTCAATACACATTGTTATTTTAACCTAAAGAAATGAATGACAGGAAAAGTGAATGCATTCAAAGTGATTTAACAGTGAAAAGGGTGCGGAAGGGGTGTTTCATTATTTTACAGTATAATAAAAGGGAGGCGATGTCAATTTTGCAATTTAATACACTCACGCATTTACTCTGTCCGTTATTTTTTGCCAAGCCAACTCTCTTTCTTTAGCCGATGCAGCCGTATTACTTTTTTTCATTATGATAGGCTTGAATTCTTCAAGCGCCTGCATTAACACCTCCAACTCCACCTCTGTGAAATATGCCGCTCGCTTTTTTTCTCCTTGATCTTCCGTTTTGACTCGTGAAATCGGCGATCCATTGAAAACGTCTTTATGTATGCACGGTGCACGCGCATTAACTCTGGGTAACCAGTAGGAGGTTGATTGAACTTACTCTTCTCAGGTGTTTTAGAACCGACATACTCATGGTATGCGGGTTTGGGGTAAATCAACCCAGAGGTTATGATTTACCAAATGGTAAGTTAACCAAGCTTTCTGGAATACCCCCCAGATCTCAATGGGAAAAAGAAATCCTCCTGGATATCTATACTGATATAGACTGGGTAATGTGTTAGGAACGAAAGGATGCCACATCATTTGATGGAAATGAAAATGATCAACCTACAGAGCCCTGAATTCAAAGACGCCCCAAAAATCAAAGCGAAAAAATTATGTGGCAGGTTAGTCCATTTTGCCAAAATTGAATTGCAGCAACTCAAAATTGTACGCAGCACTTTGTATGGCCCCTGTGTTCTTGTATACATGCCTGACAACATCGGTGCATGCTTCTAATGAGATGACAGATGGTGTTGTGGGGGATCTCCTCCCAGATCTGGACCAGGGCATCACTGAGCTCCTGGACAGTCTGAGGTGCAACCTGGTGGCATTGGATGGACCAAAACATAATGTCCCAGAGGTGTTCTATTGGATTTAGGTCAGGAAAGTGTGGTGGCCAGTCAATGGTATCAATTCCTTCATCCTCCAGGAACTGCCTGCATACTCTCACCACATGAGGCCAGGAATTGTCGTGCACCAGGAGCCACTGTACCAGCATTAGGTCTGACAATGGGTCCAAGGATTTCATCCTGATACCTAATGGCAGCCAAGGTGCCTTTGTCAAGCCTGTAGCGGTCTGTGTGACCCTCAATGGATATGCCTCCCCAGACAATCATTAACCCACCACCAAACTGCTCATGCTTAAAGGATGTTACAGGCAGCATAATGTTCTCCATGGCTTCTCCAGACCATTTCACTTCTGTCACGTGCTCAGGGTGAACCTGCTCTCATCTGTAAAAAGCACAGGGCACCAGTGGTGCATCTGCCAATTCTGGTATTCTATGGCGAATGCCAATCGAGCTGCATGCTGCTGGGCAGTGAGCTCAGGGCCCATTAGAGGACATGGGGCCCTTGGGTCACCCTCATGAAGTCTTTCTGGTTGTTTGGTCAGAGATATTCACACCAGTGGCCTGCTGGAGGTCATTTTGTAGGGCTCTGGCAGTGCTCATCCTGTTCCTCCTTGCCCAAAGGAGCAGATACTGGTCCTGCTGATGGGTTATGGACCTTCTATGGCCCTCTCCAGCTCTCCTAGAGTAACTGCTTGTCTCCTAGAATCTCCTCCATGCCCTTGAGACTGTGCAGGGAGACACAGCAAACCTTCTGGCAATGACACGTATTGATGTGCCATCCTGGAGAAGTTGGATTACCTGTGCAACCTCTGTAGGGTCCAGATATCGCCTCATGCTACCAGTAGTGACACTGAGTGTAGCCAAATGCAAAACTAGTGAAGAAACAGTCAGAAAAGATGAGGAGGGAAAAATGTCAGTGGCCTCCACCTGTTAAACCATTCCTGTTTTGGGGGTCATCTCATTGTTGCCCCTCTAGTGCATCTGTTGTTAATTTCATTAACACCACAGCAGCTGA
This sequence comes from Polypterus senegalus, assembly GCF_016835505.1. Classification (NCBI taxonomy): domain Eukaryota; kingdom Metazoa; phylum Chordata; class Cladistia; order Polypteriformes; family Polypteridae; genus Polypterus; species Polypterus senegalus. The sequence goes on from NC_053158.1 coordinate 151,872,916, forward strand.
AACTGATTAACAACCCCCTCTGCTACTTAACTGACCAGATTAATATCCCATAAGTTTCATTGATTAAAAAGTGTTCCTTTAATTCTTTTGAGCAGAATATATATATATATATATATATATATATATATATATATATATATATATATATATATATATATATATATATATATAAAAGTAAAAGTAGGTCGCAAGCCGAAAAAGTGTGGGCACCCCTGACATAGATCGTTGTAGACACGGAGCACACCTGAAATGCATGTGTTCCAAATAACGATATAGTATTTATAAAAGGTGTAATTTTGCTTGACTTCTCACTCTATACAACTCCAAGCAACTGACACACAGGTAAACAGACTTGAGCTGAGAAAAATGTGCATCGGTGGGGGATGTGACAGCAGACTGCTTGTTGCTTATCAACACATTTAAAGGACAAAAAAGACGCAGACCGAGAGGTGAGAAGTGATTTAAAGGTGGGACGGACCTACAAGTTTTTTCATAGGCTCTGTTAATTCTAGTGTTAATTGTCCAACCAAATGTGAGCCCTCTGAAAATCGGCATTCTGTCTGTGAAGTAAGTATGTGATTGTTCAGACCATACAGAATACTTTTCCTAAGTGGACAGATACTGTATATCACATACACCACATACTGCTGCAAGATGAAGAAAAAACAGAAAATCCTCCCTCTAAATAGACAAGGATTCTTTCCTGATTATTATTTTAAATAACTAATTTTCACTTGTATTGCTAAAAAAAAACCGGAATTTCAAATAGTAAAAATACTTACCCTGAGTTCCTACAATCTCCATATGAAGATGGGCTAACCCACTAGCTGTTGAAAGGGACAGTTTAATCATCCCCTCAACTGTGACAGTATACCTATTTAAGTAATCAAAAAGTGATCCGTGTTCATGATAATCGGATACAAGCCAGAGCTGAGTCCAAGTTCCATTGTCTGTGAAAGCAAAATTAGGATCAGAATTAGAATTCAAGATTACCAGGCTATGTTTTTTTGCATAAGCAGATGAATGACAGCATTAAAAAAAATGTAATCACACCTTTATTATCTGCTGCAATGAAACCCAGGATGTTTTCATGACGCAGCATTACTGTCTGGTAAATCTCTGCTTCACGAAACCAAGAACGTTCTTCACGAGAAGAAAAGATTTTGACAGCAACTTCTTCTCCCCTCCATTTGCCTCGCCAAACTTCCCCAAAACGTCCTTTTCCAATGCTCTCCTGTAATATAATTGTTCTTGCTATTGTCCTTTGAACTAACAGGGGGAGACCTAAAAAAAAAACTTTCTAAAACATGCCTTTGCTGCATTAAAATTTATTTAAAATGACACTTCCCATTATTTTTTTTTCCCTGTGCTCATAATCATGAGAAATGACAATGGACTTTGATCATCTGAGTGTAAGAAGGCAAAGTTGGGTTAAAATGAAGAGGAAATGAATATGAAAGTAAAAACGACGATGGTTTTGAATTATATTTTCTCAAAAGGGAACCAATACCCAATTGTAAATCTTTACCACTTTTGTAAACTTTTTATTACAACTCCTGCAATGTAGATCTCTTCCGTGTCTAAAACATGCTAATTTAAATTACTTGTACTTGCATATTTCAAGTTTCATACTATTTAGCAATTACTTCCATATGACAACATGATTATTTACTGTTGCAGAATAATCTTACTCTTTACAACTGTAAACTTACTAGGAAAGAAATAACTACTAGGATAAAATGCTTAAAATAAAAAATCTCCAACATGCATGAAAACAGAGTTCAATTCACAATGCATGCAGTCTGGGGGAGATTAGACAGTTATAACTTTGTGCATTTACTGATTTAGTAGATATTTTAACCAAAGCAAAATTACTTATTGGAAAGCATTCACTAATTAAACGCAATACACTATTTTAAAATTATTCCATAACCTCTAACTGATGACATATACAAAAATACCTTTAAGTATAATAAGTGCATTAAACTGTCAAATTCAATAATCAAATACTGAAATTATATGATTAATTTCACAACACTATTATAAGCCAATATACTTTTAGATGCACCTGCCTCTAATAAATAGAAATGTTTCCTTGTAGGTGTCTACAGTTAAATTAACCTCACATTCAAAAAAAACTAGAGCAATTACAGTAATTTGAAAAAAAAAAAACAAATGAATTGTAATGTAATTTTTTTAAACACATAAAATTAGAACTATCACTTTTTTCTCAAATGAAATAAATTCACTTTGAATAACAACATTCACTTCTAGAAATTTAGAAATTTTAGAAAACTATTCTAAAAAATCTAATTTTTTTTTTTTTTTAGAAAATATAATGTGGATTCTTAATGAAATCAAGCACCACATAATGAAAAACTGCTTCTCACATTAATCTAGTATCAAAGGTATATAATGGTCCATTAATGGCCTGACAGTCAACAGAGGAGGGTAGGTTATATGTAGTTCATTGCTGACTTGTTTATGTTTATTAGCATTATCAAGGTACTTTAATTTGATATTTTGGTTAATGTATTTATTTCCATGTCAGGTTAAATAAAATGTCAATCTGACAAGTAACACAGTACTTGTGTAGCATAGTAATGCTGCAGGACTCTTCAAAATAACAATACAAGTCAACAGCATTTCTTTTTTCAGTTTTCTACAATTCAATATGCATTGCCATCAGTTTTTAAAGAAATGTCAAAAGTTCTGAAACCGTATAAAATATTGTTTAAATACTACATTAGAATAGTACTGTATTAGTAAAAGTAATGAACATCAATTAAGTGAATCAATCGTGACTTGTCAAATCAATTACATTCTCAATTTGTATCTGACACTGATTTGATTCAATTCAAAATAATAATGCTTGTGCATTTCTCACAAAGTGTATTTTCCAAATAAATTAACAAGTTTTCACTCCATAAACTGATTCTCCACAGACTGCAATAAACCCAGGGTTCAAAAAAAGTGTGTCACAGCAGCTCTTTCGAATGTTGATGTTTTTAAAAAAACAAAAAACAAAAAAACAAAAAAACACAGATTTTAAAGATTGTCTTTGAAGTCTCATGCAGTTTTTAAGTACAATTAAACACTTCTAAGTGAAACTTTGAGCCAAAGCAGTTATAATTTCTTTTCTCTAAAATACCTTCTCTTAGTTCAGAGTAGGGCTGCATAATTTCATTAAAAAAAAAAAAAGTCTCTGCCTTTATTGTGCTTTATTCTGTGACCATTTGCTGACCACCTCTGCCCAGTACACTGTCCCTTAGTAGACTGCTTTAACAGGATTCTCTCTTCAGCATTTGCTAAAAATAAATAAATGACACAATGAGCAAGTTTCCTCCTGTGTGGTTACTGATTCAAAGAGATGAAGGCAAGATATATTACTTTTATTATTATTTTTTTTAATTAAAAAAAAATATATAAAAATAAAAATCACACCCTTTTACTGATAGTCAGATGTCTCATAACTGCCCATTTCAGCTTATGTGGGAGGAGTGGAGTTGTTGATGCAGTATAGATGACGTAGAAAGTCTGGTCATTGGAGCAAGGTGGCAGTGGAAGGGGAAAACAAAAGTTTGAAAATTGGTTCAAGGCATTAGTTTTGTCCACATCCCCTTTTACAACTTGAGCCCTGGATTGCTTGATTCCAGGAATAATTCCCAAACCACTCCAGACATCTTTCATGTTACTACGAGTATGGTTTCTGTTTTAGCTTTGTAAGCTTCATTTCCTTCACTCAGTTTTTTGTTTGGCATTCAATATATGTTATTCGGAGCCTCAAGCTGTCAGAATGGCCCAAGTCAATCACCTGACAAAAATCTAAATGAAAATTTTTGGAAGGATCTAAACACCAGGGTTCACAATAGGGCCCCCTGGAATCTTCAAGATTTAAAGACAATCACTTCAGAAGAATGAGTCCCCAAAAAAAAAAAATCACACCTGAGCACTACAGACGATGGGTTTCTTCATATAGGAAGCGTCCTGAAGCTGTCATTGCAAGAAAAGGCTTCTCCGCTAAGTATTAAATTACTGTGTTCAATACTCTTTCCCTGTGTCATTCCACTTTATCATACATACATTTATTTACAGCCTTTAATGTGATTTTTTTATATTTGTGGACTTCTTGAGTTAATACCAATGTCTGGTGAGAATTTCATGTGAACAGCCTCATTGGAAATAATTTACAGAAAATGTTGACACGTTCAATATTTATTTTCCCCACTGTAAATTTGGAAACCATCTTTGCAGGGAGAAAGAAATCTATCAAATGGATGACCTGCTAAACATCTGTGATTCCTACTTTCTCCATTATGCTATCATAGTATGGCAGACACTAAGAGAAAGAGATAACCAAACTTCAGCAAAAAAGGTCAACCATTCTAAGAAGGTGAATTCAAAGGATATCAATATCATTTCAAAAGCATCATGCTATGAGGTTGATGTGCAGCAGTGCAGCTTGTAACATAGCCTACACTGAAGGATAGCCAAGCAATACAATACACAGAAACACTAAATAAAATCCTGAAAAAAACCAAACTAATAGACTGCTGTGCTTTAACAAGACAATGAGCAACACAGCCAGAGAAATGCTACACATTGTGTACTTCAAACAATAGGAGTCTTTGTGTGGCCCATTTACACCTTAAAATTTAATCCCATGAAAAATATGTGCAAGGACCTCAGAACTGTTGTCCAACACTGCTGCCCAACAAATATGATGTAGATTTGCTGTTTCTAAGAAGGAATCACTAAATTTCATGCCTCACAGTGTACAAACTTACTAGGGGTGTATACTAAAATGAACAGTGGTACGTACAGATTGCAGAAGTGGTACAATATAGTGCTGACCCTGGAGGATGACCGCTCAAAATACAATACCAATTACTTTATAGTAGGGGCTCAATAAAGGAAAATACCCATCTACCCATTTTCTAACCCACTTATCCGGTTCAGGCCAAGAGTCTTTGCTTTTGGGTGCAGGGTAGTGTGGAAGAATAATTTTATGGTTGCATAGAATTCATCTTAAAGAAATAACATAAAGGGTTAATAAATGTGGGAAAAAAAATAAATGTCAAGTGAACAACAAAATGTACACTGAAATATAAGAATTGGTTTAGGAAAAGTAATGAGATGGTCAAGTAAATAAAGAATGTACCAGAAGAAAGGTTGATGTAATATACAAAATGTACTGAAGGGTGACTAAGAGATGACTAAGAAATCAGCAGATGTCCTATAAAGTAGAATGGACAGTTGTTATATGCACAGAAATTTCAAAGGCGGCGTCTCATCTCAAAAGGTATAAGAAGAACCAGAATATAATATGACTTTTATTTTATATAAATCATTTGGGTGTAAATCAATGAACCAACCAGAGTAAAATGTATGCATTGATTGACACTGTATGTAAATTCAACAGTTTATAAAATTAACCTCTATCATTCGTTTCTCTGACCATTCTAACCATGCTGTAACAGACTGCTTTTAAAGAATGCTCCCTCCAAGGCATTTTGCCAAGGTGTCATTAAAAGATGCAATGAACAGCTTTTCTACAGCCTGATTACTGAATGGCCCGGTTTAGGAGGTTTCTTTCTTTAATAAGATAAGATGTTAAATTTCGACCACAGTAGTGATTAAACTTGGTTTGGGTGGCAATCTATTCTAAGGTAGGCTCATGTGCACACACATTGTTATCTAAACTAGGCCGATTTAGAGTTGCCAGTAAATCTAACATGCACATCATCAGGAAATAGAAAAATCTCAAACATAGGACTCTGGAGCTGAGAGAGTGGAAAAATAAAGTTTATATTGCATCAAAATCACAAGCTATGACAGACTTATGTTAAGAAAACAATAAAATAAAAAAGAATGAGGGCTGTACATGGTTTATGTAATCAGATTTTATTTTAAATAGACTAATACACAATTAATTAATCAGGGTAGAGATTAAATATACTGCAGTTTTTTTTAAAACATCATAAAAAAAATAAATAAACAGTAATAGAAAAGCTCACATCTCACCTGATCCTGATCCTGAAGTGGTCATGTCATAAATTAAATCTTTCAGGGTAGTACTCTCAGATATAAAAGGACGATTTAGTGTAGGATCCTCTTCATTAGGGACACGGTGATGAAGGACTGAACGGCTATGGCAGATGTACATTACCATCATCAGCAGAATACATACAACACAAACTGGTACTGCAATTACTGCAGCCAGGGCTACTGGTCCCAGGTTATTTGCACTAGGATCTGGAGTGGAGACTAAAAAAAAAAATTATATCACCGATATAAAATTTATTTTCAAATTTACAAACAAAACATTAAAACAAACAATAAACAATATAACAAAATAACATTACATTCTCAAGTCCACTTAATGCAGTTAAAGGTCAAAGAGGGAGAGCTTATTCAGGCAACAGCTGGTGTAAAACAAGGCAAGAAACAACCTTGAACTGGTGTGTAAATGTGTAAACAAATACACTAAAAAATTAACCCACAATAGACAGCTTGGCAAATGTAGAGAGAAAAAAAAAAAGCAAAACTTTTTGACCAAATAAACCAGGAAACCCAAAAGGGAAAAACACCACACTCAGACTGGGAACGTGCATACTAAAGAAAGAATCCAAATATCAATTTTTCATGACAAATTTAATAAAGACAGGCATTAATAGTAGATGTAAAATAATTCAGTAATTTATTCATTCAAAAACTCAAGTTACTTCTACACTCCCCTGTTTTTTGTGTCCTTTATGTCAATTACTGATTTAGCCACATCATTGAGAGGTCTTATTAAGCCTGTTTATACATACATTTTGTCTGCTTGGGGTTTAATACATGAAGATCTCATTTCTGATATTACTTTTACATTTGGTTTTATAATTACAAAGTTGGTATTACTTATCATTATATTTTCTTTTTGTTACATGACACCATCTTGAATCTCATCATATGACTGTGATTATAAGGCTGCTGACATCACATGATGTGGAAATACAAACAAGGCAACAAATGAATACTGTTTTATCTCTTAGTAGATTTAAAAAAAAAAAAATTCTTAGGGCCTAGCTAACGGTATGATACTGTCTTTGGCTTTCAAATTTTGCCTTTCCCTTTCGATTCTAGTTACTACATTTTGTTTTGCTCTCCCACTATTTTAACCCACTGCTTGACCTAACCTTGTCTCTTTGCTACTTAATCATCTCAGAGAGTTTGGTCATGCTAATAATTTCCAGACACTTCAACACATACATAAAGTTAACAGCTGAAAATACCCGAGGATGAATTCAATATGCCTTCAACTAAAATAATGATAGAAAGAATGACGGATGGTTTCAGAGAATTCAGTCCTTTTTCAATATATAACAATTAATATAAAAATATGATAGAAACCCTTCAGTTTTTACTCTGTGAATCAGGATTTCTGAGGCTTTCCCAAAATTTTCTGACAAGGTTTCTGAACATAAAATCACTTTTCTTATAAGAATACTACAATGGTTCACTTATGGAGTGAACTTAATTAGTAGAATTTGTAACTGTATATAGTAAATACTATAGTAAATACTACTGTATTTTTTCAACTAGTTTGGAGCAAAGGGAAAGGAGCAGCGAACATCACAGTTGTCATGCTCATATACTTAGCTACTAGGTACAATCACAATCTATATAATGCCGTTGACTGACTGACTGACTCATTCACTCAACAAAAATACTATTTTTTCTTTAGTTAAAAAAACTGATATTTGGTGGCAGAGTGGTGAATCTAGGTCAGCAGGTATCTGCTAAGAAAACTTTTTGATATATCAATATTTAAAAGGTAACACCGTTCTCTTCACAGAAAAACTAAACACTCTAAAAATCTCAAAAATGCCTTGACAGATTTAATTGAAATTTGGTGACATTACCGAAAGAAAAAAAAAAAATATAGCCACAGCGCAATTTATGCTTTTTTTTTTTAATTTGTCAATATGTATTAATATTATGTTAAATTACATGTATGGCACTGCATTGAGAATGTTCTTTATACAAATGAAGAATGCAGTAGAAATTGTTTCACTCTGCCGACCTCCAGCCCTGTCAAAGCACTGAAAACCAAAACCCCTCCCAACTCTGCTCTTATATCATGGCACTAAAAACATTAAGGGAGAACCATCAACAAACAAACAAACCTAAAAACACACACCTTGCATGTTCTTTCAAATTCATTTACAGCTAAAGGCAACACATTTTAGTTTGCTGGAAAATCTACAGAGTCTCTTTGGTCTTTAACACATTAGAGGCAGGTTAAGTAATTAGTTCACAAGCATGGCAGTTCAGAATGGGAAACAACTTAGTGAAGTGGGGGAAAGAAAGCAAAAAGTCTTCCAAAAGTGTACTTATCCACCAGAATAAACCACCCGCCAGAGCTTAACTGTACAGAAATGGTGTCTGCCTTATTATTTTGCAGGCACATAAATTTAGTTCTCTGCGTTATACAGTGGTGTGAAAAACTATTTGCCCCCTTCCTGATTTCTTATTCTTTTGCATGTTTGTCACACAAAATGTTTCTGATCATCAAACACATTTAACCATTAGTCAAATATAACACAAGTAAACACAAAATGCAGTTTTTAAAATGGTTTTTATTATTTAGGGAGAAAAAAATCCAAACCTACATGGCCCTGTGTGAAAAGTAATTGCCCCCTGAACCTAATAACTGGTTGGGCCACCCTTAGCAGCAATAACTGCAATCAAGCGTTTGCGATAACTTGCAATGAGTCTTTTACAGCGCTCTGGAGGAATTTTGGCCCACTCATCTTTGCAGAATTGTTGTAATTCAGCTTTATTTGAGGGTTTTCTAGCATGAACCGCCTTTTTAAGGTCATGCCATAGCATCTCAATTGGATTCAGGTCAGGACTTTGACTAGGCCACTCCAAAGTCTTAATTTTGTTTTTCTTCAGCCATTCAGAGGTGGATTTGCTGGTGTGTTTTGGGTCATTGTCCTGTTGCAGCACCCAAGATTGCTTCAGCTTGAGTTGACGAACAGATGGCGGACATTCTCCTTCAGGATTTTTAGTAGACAGTAGAATTCATGGTTCCATCTATCACAGCAAGCCTTCCAGGTCCTGAAGCAGCAAAACAACCCCAGACCATCACACTACCACCACCATATTTTACTGTTGGTATGATGTTCTTTTTCTGAAATGCTGTGTTCCTTTTACGCCAGATGTAACGGGACATTTGCCTTCCAAAAAGTTCAACTTTTGTCTCATCAGTCCACAAGGTATTTTCCCAAAAGTCTTGGCAATCATTGAGATGTTTCTTAGCAAAATTGAGACGAGCCCTAATGTTCTTTTTGCTTAACAGTGGTTTGCGTCTTGGAAATCTGCCATGCAGGCCGTTTTTGCCCAGTCTCTTTCTTATGGTGGAGTCGTGAACACTGACCTTAATTGAGGCAAGTGAGGCCTGCAGTTCTTTAGACGTTGTCCTGGGGTCTTTTGTGACCTCTCAGATGAGTCATCTCTGCGCTCTTGGGGTAATTTTGGTCGGCCGGCCACTCCTGGGAAGGTTCACCACTGTTCCATGTTTTTGCCATTTGTGGATAATGGCTCTCACTGTGGTTCGCTGGAGTCCCAAAGCTTTAGAAATGGCTTTATAACCTTTACCAGACTGATAGATCTCAATTACTTCTATTCTCATTTGTTCCTGAATTTCTTTGGATCTTGGCATGATGTCTAGCTTTTGAGGTGCTTTTGGTCTACTTCTCTGTGTCAGGCAGCTCCTATTTAAGTGATTTCTTGATTGAAACAGGTGTGGCAGTAATCAGGCCTGGGGGTGGCTACGGAAATTGAACTCAGGTGTGATACACCACAGTTAGGTTATTTTTTAACAAGGGGGCAATTATTTTTTCACATAGGGCCATGTAGGTTTGGATTTTTTTTCTCCCTAAATAATAAAAACCATCATTTAAAAACTGCATTTTGTGTTTACTTGTGTTATATTTGACTAATGGTTAAGTGTTTGATGATCAGAAACATTTTGTGTTACAAACATGCAAAAGAATAAGAAATCATGAAGGGGGCAAATAGTTTTTCACACCACTGTATGCTCTAAAAGTGCCAAAAGAAAGTGCTACTGCAATACAAAGTTTAAAATAAAATATAGTGGAAGGAATGTGTACTGATTTTAGGCAAGTAACAAACAGGAAAAGTCACAAACTGTATGCAGTAAAATTTCATTGATGAAGAAAGTTATACTAGTGAAGGATTATTTCAACAATCTACACTGGAGATGGTGGGTAGCTCAGTGATTCCATTTAATTTGCCTCGTGCCCAAAAAACACCGTTATACACCCTACACCATTGTTGAAAAAGTTATTGTAGATCGGTTTTATGAATATCTTAAGCAAAGCATCGCCATGTATCTCAGGTCAGCAGAGAGAATTGCCCTAACTTGCGACAGCTGAACAACCAGCAGATTCCTATGTGACAATTACGTTACTACATTAAAAACAATTGTGTTGCAGACAAGTGCACTGCACGCCAGTCACAGTGGGAGCAACCTTCCTGCTTATGCAGTATGCAGAGCTGCTCAGATGACTGGCTGTTGCTCCAAAAACCTCTTACTAACATTTCCAATGAATGTTTAATCGCGTGATCCCATCAACAACAAGTTGGTGTGTTAACAAATTCAATAAATGTTACTTCTCTTTAAGCACATGGCTACAAGTACTGCTATGGTGCAAAAAGTTTGCAGTATACCTCACCTGGTCAAGCAAGCAGGCTATCGATGGAATTTTCAGAGCAGCCAGTGATACCAAAGTGAGCTTGTGCAAAAAGGAGCAAACTTGAATAATTTCATAAGCTGCACTTTATGGATCACATTAGTGGCGTTGTCAGTCATGATACCTGGTTCTTTTTCGTTCAATTCATCTAGTAACACACTCAACAAGCATCAGCTCTAGATCCTAATTTTCAAACGGTTCCTTTTTGTCTTAGGAAGAATAAAGACAAATTTTCGAAAACGTGACTGTTACACATGAGCAACTGAAGATGTGCAACTTGTAGAAAGACACAAGACTTCCTGTTATTTCTTTAATTTCAAGTTTTTTTTTATTGACCCTTTTAAAATCAAATAACACTCCATACACAACACAAGTTTTATTTTTCTCTTTTTGTAAAAAAGGTTCAAAACGAGTTCTACCCCAATCCCTGACTAATTCAAGATTTTAAATGTCCAATAGGAGAATAAATTTAGCAAACAGTTTAGTTGAAGGATGTCTACATGGAGATTTAGAACACACAAACAGGCTATTGAACAAAATACTTATTATTTAAGAAGCAATATTTGATTATCTATACTAATAAAAGGCGACTGACTGACTGACTCACTCACTCACTCACTCTCCAACTTCCCATGTAGGTAGAAGGCTGAAATTTGGCAGGCTCATTCCTTACAGCTTACTTACAAAAGTTAGGAGGTTTTCATTTTGAAATTCTAAGCGTAACGGTCATAACTGGAAGCTACTTATGTATATATATACCGGCCATAGACTGCAGCTCAGTTGCCGTGTGGGGCGGAGTTGTGTCCCTCATCGTCACGCCTCCCACGTAACTGAGTGCCTGCCCATATAAGGCCGTCCGTCAGCGGCAATCCAATAGAAACACTCTGCCGCTAAAATATTCAGACGAAGATAAGATGGTCAGGGTGGTGTTTGGCACAAACTCAGCGAAACTGAAGTGCCGGGGTCTTAGCTAACATTAAATAAAGCCGATAAATAAAACGAGATAGCGTAAGCACAGCGGAGAACCTTTGATGCATGTACTCCGAGCGGCTCACATGAACTGTGAACGTAGTACGCAGACAAAAAGCAAGAGCTCCAAAGAGCGCTGAACAAAAAAGCATTACACAATTGAGAAGGCAGCAAAAGAATATGAAGCGAGTGACGCATACAAGCATATTCATAAGTGCAGCTACTATGGAAACAAAGCACACGGTGGGAAAAGTCAATCTCCAGCTAAAGGAAGACAGTGTAAAAACAAAAAAAAAAAAAACAAACAACAACCACCCCGTGCATGCAGTGTGTGATGTCTCAAATAAAGAGGAAGACGAGCTGTTTATTGATGCAGTAAGAAAGGAACCGATGAATGAAACCGGATATCTTTACAACGGTTGCAAACACAGAATGTAACTTGAACATAACACATCCTCCAAATACGAACCTGATTGAAAGAAATGATAATCAAATCCTTGATGACAGCACTCATAACAGTCACAAAACAATTACACTGACAATCATGTTACGTTATTTTTAAAATGTTTCCTTTACTTTTTCATAACTTCTTTAACATACTACTTCTCCGCTGCGAAGCACGGGTATTTTGCTATTTTTATCATATTATTCACAAGATGATAGACGTTTAATATACAGTAGACACCACTGTACTGTATTAAAACAAGGATCCCCCATAATGTGTGTGGACTCTGATGTGGCGATACATATGTTAGTTAAATTATGGTGAATTCTGAATGAGTGCAGCACTGTGTTTTTTTTTTTAAATATATAAAGAGTAATGATACCTTGTATGTTAGCTGTTCATTACCCATCAAGTATTTCTTTTTAAATATTATTCCATGCTTACGCATATTATGAAGTCATTATGTAGACACCCTTCAAATAAAGTGTTACTGAAATTTGTCATATTATATTAATGTTCTCTATGAATAGTTAAGAAATCTCTATATTTATATATTAAAAAAAAAAAAAAAAAAAAAACCACCCACCCCTTCAAATATATCAGCACATGCTAATTCAGTAAAGATGATATCGATATCAAATCAGGACACTGTGAATTGAAATCAAATTGAATCAGGACATCAGTGCCAATAACCAGCCCTACTAGATACACAGAATCCTCGTGTCCTATGTTAAAGTGTATTTTTATAATTAAACTATAGTCCAAAGGGTTTACTGTTAATGCTTTAGTAACATGATGAAATTTTGTAGGCTTACTGTTCAGTGACCATAAAATAACTAAAATAAAAGGAAATTAAAAGAAATTTTAACTAATAACATGTACAAAAATATCCATAATGCATACAGCATTAAAAAAGCTTCTATTTACAAGCAATCATATTGTTCCTTTCTGTAATGTACCCATCTGAAGTTTTCACCCTTTCTCCAAACAAAAAAAAAAAAAAGAAGAGGTGGATAAGGATGTGCTGACATTCACTTTGCAAGCAAGAAGATAGACAGATAAGATCGATTAGATAGATAGATACTTTATTAATCCCAAGGGGAAATTCACAATCAACACTGAAAGTTTTGTAGCAATAAATAGTTAAAAAGTAACTGAAACAGTAATTCCTTAGCGGCTGACTTTCTGACTTTGAAGCAATAAATTGGAAAGCTCAGCAGTGCATAGGTAAGTGGCCACCATTAAGACACCCAATCAGACACAAGGGACTGTAGGAGCAGATAAGATAGCAAGAAAATAACTAAGCAAGTTTTATTTATTTACAGTGGGTACGGAAAGTATTCAAACCCCCTTCAATTTTTCACTCTTTGTTATTTATATTGAAGCCATTTGCTAAAATCATTTAAATTAATTTTTTTCCTCATTAATGTACACACAGCTCCCCATATTGACAGACAAAAAAAAGAATTTTTGAAATTGTTGCAGATTTATTAAAAAAGAAAAACTGAAATATCACATGGTCCTAAGTATTCAGACCCTTTACTCAGTATTTAGTAGAAGCACCCTTTTGAGTTAATACAGCCATGAGTCTTCTAGGGAAAGATGCAACAAGCTTTTCACACCTGGATTTGGGGATCCTCTGCCATTCTTCCTTGCAGATCCTCTCCAGTTCTGTCAGGTTGGATGGTAAACGTTGGTGGACAGCCATTTTTAGGTCTCACCAGAGATGCTCAATTGGGTTTAAGTCAGGGCTCTGGCTGGGCCATTCAAGAACAGTAACAGAGTTGTTGTGAAGCCACTCCATTATTTTAGCGGTGTGCTTAGGGTCATTGTCTTGTTGGAAGGTAAACCTTCGGCCCAGTCTGAGGTCCTTAGCACTCTGGAGAAGGTTTTTGTTCAGGATATCCCTGTACTTGGCCGCATTCATCTTTCCCTCGATTGCAACCAGTCGTCCTGTCCTTGCAGCTGAAAAAAACCCAACAGCATGATGCTGCCACCGCCATGCTTCACTGTGGGACTGTATTGGACAAGTGATGAGCAGTGCCTGGTTGTCTCCACACATACCGCTTAGAATTAAGGCCAAAAAGTTCTATCTTGGTCTCATCAGACCAGAGAATCTTATTTCTCACCATCTCAGAGTCTTTCAGGTGTCTTTTAGCAAACTCCACGCGGGCTTTCATGTGTCTTGCACTGAGGAGAGGCTTCCGACAGGCCATAAAGCCCTGACTGGTAGAGGCCTGCAGTGATGGTTGACTTTCTACAACTTTCTCCCATCTCCTGACTTCATCTCTGGAGCTCAGCCAAAGTGATCTTTGGACTCTTCTTTGCCTCTCTCACCAAGGCTCTTCTCCCCCGGTAGCTCAGCTTGGCCGGACGGCCAGCTCTAGGAAGGGTTCTGGTCGTCCCAAACGTCTTCCATTTAAGGATTATGGAGGCCACTGTGCTCTTGGGAACCTTAAGTGCAGCAGAAATTTTTTGTAACCTTGGCCAGATCTGTGCCTTGCCACAATTCTGTCTCTGAGCTCTTCAGGCAGTTCCTTTGACCTCATGATTCTCATTTGCTCCGACATGCATTGTGAGCTTTAAGGTCTTATATAGACAGGTGTGTGGCTTTCCTAATCAAGTCCAATCAGTATAATCAAACACAGCAGGACTCAAATGAAGGTGATCTCAAGGATGATCAGAAGAAATGGAAAGCACCCGAGTTAAATATATGAGTGTCACAGCAAAGGGTCTGAATACTTAGGACCATGTGATAATTTAATAAATCTGCAACAATTTCAAAAATTATTTTTTTTGTCTGGCAATATGGGGTGCTGTGTGTACATTAATGAGTAAAAAAATTAATTTAAAATGATTTTAGCAAATGGCTGCAATATAACAAAGAGTGAAAAATTGAAGGGGGTCTGAATACTTTCCGTACCCACTTTATTTTAGATTGAACAGTATTAGCAGTCCAGGTAGAACAGTTAAGTGGGTGACAGCAAGAGTTCATTAATACAGGGGAATACAAACAGTGCAAGTGGAGAGCTTTTAAGTAAGTAATAAGAGGAGTGCAAAGTAGGAGAACATAGCAAAGGCAGTTGAGAAGAATATTACAGGAGTTTAAGTGCCCAGAAGGTGTAAAATAGCTGTAACAGTTCTATAATCTAATTTCATTGGTTTACATTTTTTTAGTTTTACCATTTAAGTTAAATCATTTTATTTTTTTAAATTAAAAGTTAAAGCAGTTTTAGCATTCATAAATCAAAATTTTAATAATGAGGCCAGTGCAGTGCAGGTCCTGTTGGATCCTGGACTTTTTAGATGATGGCTTGGAGGAGCCAGTTGTTTATGAGAGGATACATCTGCAGGAGATTCCAATTGATCCAGCACCTTGAGCTCATTGTTGCTGAACTAGAGGGGGAGGAGTTGGCTGGCATGTGATGTTGTAGAGAATTAGTGGACCTGGCCCGGGTGCCCTTTAGAGAGATAGTGTGCACCCCTAAGATGGCACAGTAGGAGATTCTCAATCAGACAGGTAGAGATAGGTGGGTCATAGTCACAAAGCGTAAAGTAAAGGGTGCACACTGTCTGGGCGCATCAACCTCAGAATTAGAAGTATCAAACTGTTATCAGGTCCTTGTGGAACTGGATAGTTTTTCTGATAATTCTGAGGTGGTAGGCAGGGACGAGGAGCCCCAATGGGCCACCTCAAAACCAGTTCACAGTGGTAGTGATAGTTGGGGGCTAGATCATTAAGGGGATTGAAGAGCAGGTTTGCTTCAGAGACAGAGAGTCTTGCATGGTGTGTTGCCTTCTGGGCAGGGTGGATAGGCTTTTGGCCAGAGCAGAGGTGGATCCAGTTGTCATTGTTCATGTTAGAACAAATGTCATACATTAGGGTAGTCTGTCAATTCTGCGATCCAAATTCAAATAGTTAGGTGCCAGGCTGAGGAGCAGAACTGGCAAAGTGGTCTTCTCTGAAGTTCTGTCTGTGCCATGCGCCAGTCCAGGTAAGACTGAGGAGATAAGGCGGCTTAATCATGGTGCAGAATAGAAGGGTATAGGTTTATGGGGCATTGGGACTCCTTTTGGAACAGATGGGACCTGTTCCGCTGTGATGGGTTACATCTGACCCAGAGGGGCACCAATGTATTGGGGAGACATATGAGTAGCTTAGCTGAGGATTGTTTAAACTAGGGAATGGGGGGGGCAGGGAGTTTAGGGCAGGCCAGGTTTAGAACTATACACGGAGGAACAGGCAGCAGTGTAGAAATAAAAATGCATAGTAATGTAAATACTAGCCCAATATTTAAAAGTAGAAGGAGTAACACATTATAAATATCTTGCCTTAATGCTAGACTTATCAAAAATAAGGAAAGTGAGTTGGAGCTGTATGTATGCATAATTATGATGATATAGCAATAACGGAAACCTGGCTAAATAACAAAGATGGGGAGTAGTATAACAGAGGGATACAGTTTTTTTAGGAAGGAGAGAAAGAACAGAAAAGGAGGTGGAGTTGCTCTTTATGTCAAACAGAATTTAAATGCAAGTCCTCTTCAGTTGGACAATGAGCTCATTAGGGAGGACATGTAGCTTTGCCTGGAGAGCATTAAAGAAAGAGGTCTTATATTAGGATTGTGTTATAGACCACCTAATGCAGACAGTAATTTCAACATAAATCTTTTCCGTAATATTTAAAAGGCAAGTTTACAGGGGGATATAATAGTCATGGGGGACTATAACTATCTGAACATTAACTGGAAAAACTTTAGAAACGGCAGAGCAGAACAGCAGGATTTCTTAGAAGTAATCAGTGACTTTTTTTAATACATTATGTTAAAGCAACGTGGGTTGAAGCTTGTCTAGAGTTAGGATTTTGTAATATCAGGATAGATTTGAGGGTGTAGAGGTGATTGTATCACTAGGGCCAAGTGACCATAATATAATACAGTTCTTAGTGTTTTGTAAGTGTGCAGATATAAAAACTAAAACTGTCAAGTTTAACTTTGGTAGGGCAAATTTTGAGTAGATGCACCAAAGTCTAAGGAGGATAGACTGGGATAAGCTTTTAAGTGTGGAGACAGTCAAGGAGAAGTGGAACAGGTTTAAAAAATTTTACATGTAATGCAGGACTGGTACATTCCTAAATTTGGAATAGCAAAAAAAAAAAAAAAACCACTCCACAGTGGGTTAATAAAGAGTTAAATAGCAGTTAAGGTGAAAGACATCCCAAGAGATTCTTTCAGTATTTTAGTAGTAAAAGAACAGTCAAGGAGGAGGTCAAGTCCATCAGGAATAGTAAAGGGGGACTTAGAAGATACAGACAGTGAAATTGCTGATGCTCTAAATAAGCATTTTTTCTGGGGTATTCACAAGTAAGGAAGTGGATAACCTCGCAGCGGTAAACAGGACTACTAAGGAGGTATGGACAGATTCGGAAATTGTAGAGAGCAAAGTACTGGATTAAATAGGCTAAAATCAAACAAATCAGACAATACTTTGAAGATAATATTTACCCTTGAGTTCTTAAGGAGGCTAGAGAGTACATATACAGTACCTAACCTTGACACACATTTTTAGGAATTCACTACACACTGGGGAGATTTCGAAGGACTGGATAATGGTAAATATTATCCCGTTATATAAAAAGGGTGACTGAGTAGATCCAAGCAACTACAGCCCAGTAAGCGTAACATATATCACTGAAAAACTAATAAAAGGAATTAAGGGTAAGATTGAGCAGCACATGGCAAGCACAGGAGTTTTTCTGAATAGTCAGGATGGGTTCAGAAGAGGGAGGTAATGTTTACTAATATGTTGCAATTCTATGAAAAAGCAAAGTGGAGCAAATGATATTATTAATCTTGAGTTTCAGAAAGCATTTCATAAGGTACCACATGAGAGGTTGGGTATCAAACTAAAAGAAGTGGGAGTTCTGGGTTATGTTTGTAGATGGGTGGGGAACTGGCTCAGAAACAGAAAGCAGAGGGTGATGGTGCACAAAACCTGGGCAGATTTGTGGCAGATGAAATTTAACATCAGTCAATGTAAAGTATTACACACAGGAAGTAAAAAGTTAGGTTTGCATACACAATGGTAGGACTGAAAAAAAAAATCAAGAGTATACCTTACGAGAAGGATTTAGGAGTTGTAGTGGATTCTACGCTATCAACTTCCAGACAGTGTTCAGAAGCCATTAAGAAGGCAAATAGAATGCTAAGTTATATAGCACAATGCATGAATTACAAGTCCACGGAGGTTATTCTCAAGCTTTATAACACACTGGCGACACCTCATTTGGAGTAATGTGTGCAGTTTTGGTCTCCAGGCTACAAAAAGGGCATAGCAGTGCTAGAAAACATCAAGAGAAGAGTGACAAACTCATTCCAGGGATACATGGGATGAATTATGAACAAAGATTAAAAGTCTCGAGCCTTTTCAGTTTAAGCAAAAGACAATTAAGAGGTGACATGATTAAAAAGTGTTTAAAATTATGAAGGGAATTAGTACAGCGGATTGAGACTTATTTTCAAATTAGTTCATCAGATATTCAGGACACATGGGAAAACTTGTTAAGGGTTAATTTCACACAAACATTAGGAATTTTTTCTTTACACAGTGAACCATAGACACTTGGAATATGATATCAAGTAGTGTGGCTGACAGTTAAGACTTTAGGGACTACCAAACCACACTCTGTATGACACACAGCAAACAATAAACACTATACAAATCTTTGTAAAAGCTACAAAATGTATCAAATAAGTTGTTTATGAAGAAGAGACAAGACTTACACGCTTAACACATTTATAAATAAAAGATGCATTTTGTGGTTAAGCCAACAAGCCTACTGTTAACTAAGCAGCAATTTCAAATTTGTCTATCTTTTCTTTTTCCAATTAAAAATGTAAGCTCTGCACTTAAAACAAGCTCACTGACCAAACCCAAAAGGTGTTGGTTTTAATTTAAACAAAGTAAAAAAAGTCTGGAATTCATTACAAGTAATTTTTCATGCCATTTGTCTAATTGCACAAGACGACTTCTCCTATTCCTTTTCTTTAGTTTATTACTCCACTTGCTTTAATGTAAAGGCTAATATTCCAGTCATCTGTCACTCTCTTGTATATCAAGCCTCAATGGCTTTTGTGATCAGACATTTTACCGGTCACCAATAAAGTCCTTTTTAGTGAAAAATTCCCAGATTTAGATTGGCAGCTGAATGATCAGAGCAACCTACAAAATGTATATTGCACCAACATATGACTGAAGGAAAATAACAAAATTTAAACAAAGGTTCACACAATAAAAAGAAAGCAGGAGACAGCACCAAGTGTGCAATTATCAGTTCCGCATCAATGTTAAGATTATATTGGATGAAAACTATTTACAATGCAGAGAGAAAAAGACTATACCGCACATCAAATAACCCGTTTTTATAATTCTTATAATTGAGTTGCCAACATACAAAATATATCTTGTAATCCTGAGAGCTGAATATGTATTGAGTATTCATGCTTTTAAAGCTGCAAGGGCACAGTAAATGTTGACATTTTTTGATTTTGCTTCCAAGCATATGATGAAGTTGTATTTACAGGCTGCGGTGGGCTGGTGCCCTGCCCGGGGTGTGTTTCCTGCCTTGCGTCCTGTGTTGGCTTTGACCCTGTAGTTACGATATAGCGGGCTGGATGGACGGATTTACAGGAGTTAATGTTTGCTTATGTGTCCATGTTCTACTTGTACAGCGTACTTTGCATATCTAAATATAAACTAAACTAGTTAACTGTTATTTTTGTAATGCTCAGCTCTAGACCCAATTACACTTAACTAAAATAAGGTGCTTTGTCTGCCTCAACTCTGTGCTTCCTGCACAGAACCAGAGTTGATCACAATAACACTCTATTTATATACAGCATGCTTCTCTATACAGTAATGTTATTAATGGGTGTAGGTTAAACCATGTTTGCTATTATTTTTGGGGTAATGTAAGGGATATTCCAAGTTCACTTTATCAGAACAGAAATTTCAGTGTTTAATGCACTATAATACCAATTCACAAAGATGTTAAGTCACAAACAATATAAGACACAAAGAAATGTAAAAATCACTTCTTAAAAACATGCAAAAACAAGTTAATTTAAGCAATTATTTTTTCACTTTAATAGGAAAATACATAGCCAAAAGATTGGAAAATGTCCATTTTACCTGGGAGTTCAAGAAGAGCTGGTGTATTGCAAAAGTCTTCGCTGCAGCATTTAGATAAAGTTTTAACTCCCGCTTTCATGGACTGAGCACAAATGAACGGTCGATCTGCAGGAATCAAATCAGCAGCAAACAGGCAACTGGTTGACACGGGGGAATCAACTGTAGGTTTGAAAACATAACAAACTCCATCTGTTTCACAGGTGAAATTTTCTTTAACACAATGGTGACAAATGCACTGCAAACCTGTTAAAAAATATATATATATTATTATGCATGTAAAAAAAATGAAAGCCAAATGATTAACATCAACAGATATTAAGTTATGGAGAGTAAATGACAAAAAAAAAAATTAACATTACACAGCACAAGGCAGAAAACCATCTATGCCACGGCACTAGTGAATAGCAAGAACCACTTATATACACACCCAGACTTTTAGGACAGGGAAATGCACTGAATTTTCAATTCAATATGTAAGAACAATTATGTTCAATGTCTACTGAATGGTAAATAAAAATCTGCAAAATTTCCATCAGACTTCCTAAGAATGTCTACTTTGACTCTGCCCATGTTGCCAGGAGGTGATGAGTGTGAGAGAAAAATGTGAGCAAGGATCAGAAAAGGAAAGTTTCGAAAGGGTACAGCTAGTTCTACAGTTAGCAAATGTGGTTTCCCCAGTATGACAGTTTAAACAATATAGCATTTAAATAGCAAACATGTTACAGCATATGAAGAAGTTACTTAAACTGTTTTCAGAATATCTTTATTGTCATTGTAACAAATACAACGGAATTAGGAAAAAACAAAATGTTTGACTCATGGAACATGCTCTTCTGCGGTTCTGGCTAGGTTCATAAAATATTTGCAGCTCATGTAGTATGTGCAAATGAAAAATGCAGCTGTTGCAATATTTGTGTGTGTGTGTGTTTGTGTGAATTATTCAATGTTCATGTATCAGTTATGAAGTAAAGTGCATTACTAGGCATTTTATCTTCATGTTTTCGCTTAGCAGGTGAACTGGACCTCCTAAATGGTTGTGAGAAAGTATGCTCTGAATAATTTAAGTTTTTAGTGTTGTGTTGTGTTATCTTGTTTAGTTTTGTAGTTTGCCCTTGTGCACTGACTGTACTTTGTGTATTGCCACCTATCAATGTTTATTGTAAAGTTTCCCCGAGTTGCATGTGTCAATGACCGAATATAAACACAGTATATAGAGTTTAAAAAAAAAAACCCAAACCCTGCTTTAAAAGAGGAGCTTCATCCATCCACCCATTATCCAACCCACTATATCCTAATTACTGGGTCACGGGGGGTCTGCTGGAGCCAATCCCAGCTAACACAGGGCGCAAGGCAGGAAACTAACCCTGGGCAAGGCGCCAGCCCACCGCAGTGAGCTTCATACAGACATTAACTAATCTTTAGTTAAATATCACCTTTCTTGCAAGCCTTCATGCACAGCTTTCAACATGATATGCATCTGTGTTTTGGATAGGGCCATGTTTGTAGATAAAAGCAAATTATGTTACTACAAGTATAGTTAATTGTTATCTGTATTACAATGACAATAATGGAGAATCAACCAGGGCTGTGAAGTCAGTAGATAAATCCTTTGACTCAGACTTCTTAGTGTCCGGTACTTCGGACTCTGTATTTAATATGCTAATGTATTTTCCATGTTTATTGAAGGAAGGCAACATACACATAATTTAACCACAGAACTACTGGCTAGGAAGCGGAGTCTCTACCATATTGGCCAGTTTAAACAAAAGACAAAAACCCCTGAACACACATCAGGCTATAGCACACACCTCCATCATAACACTTGTTTACACTCAAATTAACTTGCTAAACACATCATCCGAAATAAAATTAAAACATTTTTTGTAAATGCACCATAATCCAGATTACAATATGTGAATGTCAGGTTGTATAACAGCTCAGCTGAACTTCATACTAGTAGTAACAACTATCCACTGGGCTTTATTCTTATACTAGCAAAATACCCACGCTTCGCAGCGGAGAAGTAGTGTGTTAAAGAAGTTATGAAAAAGAAAAGGAAACATTTTAAAAATAAATGTAACAGGTTTGTCAATGTAATTGTTTTGTCACTGTTATGAGTGTTGCTGTCATATATATATATATATATATATATATATATATATATATATATATATATATATATATATATATATATATATATATATATATATAAACATATACATATACACACACACACACACACACACACACACACATATATACACACAAACATATATACATATATACATATACACATATCTACATATCTATATCTATATCTATAAGAAAGTTCAACATGGCGGACGTTGCCGACCGTTACGTGTAGAATTTCGAAATGAAACCTGCTTAAGTTTTGTAAGTATGCTGTAAGGAATAAGCCTGCCAAATTTCAGCTTTCTACCTAAATGGGAAGTTGGAGAATTAGTGATGAGTGAGTGAGTGAGGGCTTTGCCTTTTATTATTATAGATCAAAGTAGTACTTAATTATGACTATTGCTTGTGAACTGGGGCATATGAACTTGCTGTATTTTTTTCCCCCAAACAATTTAACATTAGGAGTCGGGAGTCAGTACATGTTTGCCGACTCTGACTCCAAGTACCCAAAATTTTCTTCGACACATCTATTATTCATACGTAACAATCTTAAAGACTTGTTTTGGTTTTTGTAACATTTATAAATCATCAGTACAGTAGACAGATTATTTCTGTGCAGTATGGCATATTGACATGATAGTAAGATTACTTGTTCTAAGAATTCATAGGTCTTCTACTAAATATGTTGTGGCAGATGGCCATGACCCATGCCCCATCGGGACGCCCCTTCGACACTGGATCCAGGGAGCAGTCATGGGATGCATACTACGACCCCCGGAACACTTGGTGCCAGCCCACCTAGGTTGCATTAGGGCCAATATTTTGGAACACTGGAGCTCATTCCTGTAGGGCTCCGTGGCCACCACCAGGGGGAGCTGCATGGCCTAACAAGCGGGAATGCAGCCACACCCTGAGGTGCAGCCGGAAGTAGGTCAATGAGCACCTGCAGCACTTCCGGGTGGGCTATAGAAGGAGCCGACAGTCACCACTCCGGGTGCCAGAGTCGGGAGGAGGAGGACAAAGCTGCCTGGGAGGAGTGAAGGAAGAGGAGAAGGGACTGTGTTGGGCCTGTGGGACATGGGAAAGATGTGCCCTATGGCTGAAAAAAATTAAAAACCTTTTTGTTTATTTTTAGACATACCTCTGCTGTCAGTCTGTGTCGGTCGACGCCTATATAGGGTCTTTTCCACAATGTAAGATCAAGAAAAATGTGTTTTGCTAAGCCAACTCGGACCACTCCAAAGTGAAGTTTTGTTAGTAGGTCACATTGCAGAGATGAAGAAACACTTTAATGTTTTCCAAGGGTTATGAAGACCCAAAGAAGTATATGTTAAAGTCTTGGTACATAACCGTAAATGAGTCATAGATGCATTTTTTCAGTACTGGAAGCAGGGCTCTAGACTAACTTTTTGCACTGGTTGCACTGGTGCGCCTAACTTTTTTTCTTAGGTGCACCAGCACAAAAGTTAGGTGCACCCAAATTTTCAACCGCATCTCATTTAACATCACAGTTTTACAAGTTCACTTTATTTATTTATTTATTTATTTATTTTTTAAATCGCTGTCCATATAGGCAATATTGACTTGTAAATGATTAACTAACAATCTGGTCAATATAAAGTTGTTTATTTGAAGGCAAGCACAATTCTACAATAAAGGTAACTTACTGAAAAAGTGTTGGTGCTTAAAGTGCTTTACTGAGCTGAAATTTAAACTTAAAAAATCTCAAGATAAATTAACTAAAAAGAAAATCTAAATCAAGCGTTTTAAGGACTTCAAACTGAACATCTCATGGCTCAATGTCTTATGGACTATCCTCCATTGCAGTCACATGCCCCTCGGATGGCCAACTCCTGTAGTTTGGCCTTCTTGATCTTTGGCCTTGACTAAACCAGCTGGCCACACTCTCTCTAGCATCAAAATCTTCCAGACTTGGGCATGAGCATGCTCGACCTCAATGTGTCCAATAAGTATATTCACCGGTCTTCCTCTCCGCAAGATACGACCGTACACAATGACACATTCCTTTGTGGCGATATATATGTGTCTCCGTCGATCAGGAATGCCATGTACGCACTGTTCGCAATTTGCACAGACGTCTTTTTTCCAATGTATCTGCGATGACTCCTATAAATTGGGCACACGCGACATCATTGCTGTACGTCGGGTTTACGTTCAAGCCATTTTTCCTCATAAGAATTATTTCAGACTTGAATTTAGTGAAGGGAAGTTCTTCTTTTGCAATATTGTAGGCAACGTTAAACTTAATTATCATCTCGGCCTCGTCTGATCCGCCCTTCACTATCTCTAATTGGTTTAGACCACGATATGGGTCTGTTGTTGAACAACAGGGAGACTTTAAGAGTCACGGAGTTTCGTTTTTTTTCCCCCCTCGAACGGCTGGTCGCACCGGTGCAACCTTTGATTTTTTTTAGTCGCACGTGCGACCAAATTCGTCACACTCTAGAGCCCTGGGAAGTGTTGCATTTAATAAAAATCAATGTGATTTTATAATGCCAAACTTTAACAGGGAGATGTTAATTAACATTTGTCACACATGTGGGCACGGTGGACAGTTTATAGGCTCAAATAGTGTTGTTAGTCAGCTGGCGCTCTCACCTGATCCTATCTCCTCTTGTTCCTCTGCAGCCCAGCCGAAAGACCCTGCATCTCAATGACATCACCCTTGGTCCACCTACTGTTAACATCACTTGCGGCCAGTCCATCATTTCTGGTACACAGAATTCCCCTTCCTGCCACATCAGTTCCTGTTCCAGCCACCCTGACTCCACCTTTTCCTCCTACCCACCATATTTATAGAGCAGTCTGAACTTTTTAGTCAGTTCAGTTGTGAACTCTGCTTCTGTAAAGAAGTGCATCTTTTCTTTGCCGCTTTCAGTATATAGGGTGGCCATTTTTTTATTCACACAGACTGAAATAGAAAGTAAATGTTCGAGAAGGGGAAATGTCAACATTCTACTCTGAATTTCAAGCACCCTCCATACTAGCACCCCAGTTCCCAGCATACCCTGTGGGTATCCCAATGAGTATTGAAGCCCAGGGATCCTGCCATCTAGTGTATTGTGAGAGAAAATATTCACCACACAAAATCTCCACCAATCCTTTCCAACCAGCAATAAACACTCCAAAATAGTTAGAGGAGACATAAAAAAAAAAATGGTTGATAACAAAAATGTTTCTTGAAATGTTTAAGACCCTGCTATTAATGAATTTGCAAAATTGAGGAAAAAAAACCTGCTTACTAATATTTTATATTATTGTGAGAATAAATATACCAGGTTTTGAACTCTTTATAGCAAAGATACATGTCTAAATGGTGCTAATCTTTAAGGTGATTTGAGAAGAGATATATTAGAGATGCTTCAATTAAAATCGGCTGTCAAACTAATTTGCCTAATTTTCACTAAAAACAGCTAGACTGGTGATCGGTAAAATTGGCTGATCACAAAACATGATCTTTTCAGACCCTACTTTTCTACGTGTTCACAGTAATTTAGTTGCAGTGCTCCTTTACGTGAAGTTACGGTAACTGAGCTAGCGTGCTTTTTTTTTGTGCAATGAACTTCTTGTACTGTAAACAATGCAAGTCAAGACTTGTTTTATAAGAGAGCAGAGACAATTGGAATATTAGCCTTTACATTAAAGAAAACAAATTAATAAACTGAGAAAAAGGAATCGGAGAAGTTGTCATGTGTGGTTTAAAAAGGCCAGAGAAGCTACTTTAATGAATTCAGACCTTTTTATTTTGTCCTTTAATTAAAATCGAAATTGTTTAGAGTTTGGACTGCAAGCTTGTTTTAAGTGCCTAAGCTTTTCATATGGAAAAAGAAAAAACAGACAAATTTGAAATTGCTGCTTAGTTAAACAATAGTCTTGTTGGCTTAACAGCAAAATGACTGTTAAGTACGTTAAG
Organism: Polypterus senegalus; assembly: GCF_016835505.1. Lineage (NCBI taxonomy): Eukaryota > Metazoa > Chordata > Cladistia > Polypteriformes > Polypteridae > Polypterus > Polypterus senegalus. The sequence continues at coordinate 151,899,353 of NC_053158.1, forward strand.
TCTGGTGTCTTCTTGATAAACAACTTATAAACATTTCAAACATTTGCAACTTTTTTTTTAGGGTTAGGATTAGGGTAGGGGATAATAGCCCGAAGGCTATATCAAAAACGCATTGGTACACATCCCCCATTCATAAATCTTTTATTTTGCAGTACCCACCCATCCTACCAATTGTAAAATCATAAATTAGTTAAAAAGTCTATTAATCTGTTCAAAAATGTCTAAAATTGTAATTTTAAATTGGTCCAATAATTATTTTAAAATTCCATTTTTAAATAGAGGGTTAAATAAATATTTTAACCCCCCCTTTTTTTAATCAAAATTAAATATTTTAAACTAGCAATTAGAACAGGACCTTAAAAAATATTTTTGTAAAAAATCAAATAGACATTAAAAGAACACTAACAACAAACCAATATCCCTAATACAATATACTACCTTAATAAAAAACCAAAATCACTAAACTGTTCCTTGTCCTTTTTAACCCTAAAGGCCATAATTAGGTTCCCTATACATTAATCACACAAAACACTAGGGTTAGGCTTAGGGTTAGGGTTATTTATTATTGGCTGATACAATGTCAAAAAGGAGATTTCAGTATAACAGAAAAAAAAAACTCCTACTTTTTTATTTATCGATATTTGTTGATAATAATGCTGTAGCATGTGGGATATTCTAAGGTACCGTGTCCTTTTTCGACTCAGCACAGTGATCACTCAAAGAGATATGTATGCCAATAAAGGCAGCCACAGAATAGGATAGTGTGGACAGACAAGTGGAAAAGAGGAGGTATCTTGCACAAGAAAGTGAGGAGATGATGCGTGGAGTGATACATGGGGACAAGGAAGGTTCAGCTTCATTCGGGACATCAGGGAGAAGTGAGAGAGATACACAAGAAAAAACACTAGAGGAATGAAACTCTACATGCAGTTCATAAGATTATTTCTTTTCAACTGCTCTCTTCTCTCCTGTTTTGAACCTCACTCCTTCATAAAAAAGGTTCTTCGTTTGGTTGTCTACATTTGCAACTCAAAAGGTCTTTCCTCTTTTCTTTCCTCTACCAACAAAGCTATTAATACAGTGTACCAATAAAATGCAATACTTTTTACAGGGAGAATAGCTAGACTTGTAGTGGGCTGATATGCATGCATACTTCATACCAGCATTTTCCCCTTATCGCTTTCATAGCAGCAGCAGTTTCTCACAAAGTTGCAGACACCCCCCGCACCAACCCAAATTTGCTTACATTAACATTAAAAATCAATGAACTTTAAAAAGGGTACTCCCAATTGTTTAAGAGGCCCCCAAAGCAAAGTATTGGTAGTAATTTTCTTGCACTTCAGAAAACATGCTGAAAATTAAAATGTTTAATTCACTACATGGGCTGCTCATATATTTAAATGTCACTGCCATTGCTGTTTGTAGTAAGTTAAATACAATTCAGTATTATAACTTTATTACCTGAATATGGTTATGGTGAGAAAAAAAAGTCTGAACTAACAAAAAAAAAACAAAAAAAAACCTGAAAATAAATGCCTGAGTTAGCGATGTAAACAAAAGAAAAAAAAAAAAAATCACAAAGAAAAATAAATATTCAAAATTCCCATTATTCCTGCTCATTGTCCATTTTAATTCTAAACAATACACTTTCCTGTAAAATTGTTTTTTGCCATGATAATTAACAAAAACAAGGGTAAACAACTAAGAAAACTGTCACAGCAAAAATGTGTTACTCATGGACAATTGTGCCTAGCATGCTCAAGAATAAGACACTCATGTGAACTAATATTAGCCACCACTGGGTAAAAATTATCTATCTACATACTGTATTATACACACATCCACACATTACCTTGGTTAGTTACATAGTACTTTTGATACATCTGATTTACCAACAGCACCATGCTAGAGGCCTGTTGTGTTAGGAAGTAACACAGCTAGCAGTAAAATAAAGTAGAAAGGGTCCTGTGCATGTGTGAATGTGCCTTGTAATAAAATGAATATTTTAGGTAGGAAGGAAATCTGTCTAGTCTATAAAAGGTGTAATAAACAAGAACATTTCCAATTTTAAAACAATATCACATGCACTAATGCTAAATCAAATTCTTGATTCTCAAAATGACCAGAGGTGGGTTTTTTTCACGTTCTGTAGTGTTAAGAACATTAAATTTTATTTAAGTACTAGCAAAATACCTGCGCTTCGCAGCGTCGAAGTACTGCCTTAAAATTTTTATTAAGAAGAAAATTAAACCTTTTTAAACTGAGGGAAAATATACCAATAATTATTTGTTAAGGATCTCTTTGTATACCACATTGTGAGTTTGGCCCTCCGGTTGTAATATGACAAAGCTGTGCGCTGAGCTTACTCTTGAGCATGCAACGTACAGTTGGCCATGTGAACAGTAATCTTGTTTCAAATCTCACAGCTTGGATTGCTGCAGTCATAATCGGTTTGAGTTTCATGGTTTGATTCAATTACCACAGTATTTGTAGGACTTGTGTTGAAGTGACATTCGGCATCGGTCATGCGTTTTAAGTATACAACCGGTTTCATCGATAACTTTATATCCAGCTTTTGAGAATTTAAACATTCGTAAACATCAAAGTGTCCATTACTGAAATCGTCACCTGTCAATCTAAGATGTTTAAGAGGCATTGGCGGTTGTCAAAAGGTGTAAAATATTTGGCTATTTCGGTACACTTGAAAGCGACAACTGAACAATTCACCGGCAGCCATCAACTCTCA